>NC_134687.1:130341183-130641183 GCF_050947455.1 Rhinoderma darwinii | reverse complement strand
ATTACCACATATGGGGTATTGCCATACTCGGGAGAAATTGCATTACAAATGTTGGGGTGCTTTTTCTCCTTTATTTGAAAATGAAAAAATCTCAGCTGCTAAAACGACATTTTATTAGAAAAAAAATTTAGATTTTCAATTTTCCGGCCTAATTCCAATAAATTCTGCAAAAAACCTGCGTGGTCAAAATGCTAACTATACCGCTAGACAAATTTCTTGAGGGGTGTAGTTTCCAAAATGGGGTCACGTTTGTGGGGTTTCCACTATTTTGACACCACAAGACCTCTTTAAACTTGACATGTTGCCTAAAATATATTCTAAAAAAAAAGGCCCCAAAATCCACTAGGTGCTCCTTTGATTATGAGGCCTATGTTTCAGTCCATTAGCACACTAGGGCCACATGTGGGATATTTCTAATAACTGCAGAATCTCGGCAATTGAGTTGCGTTTCTCTGGTAAGTCGTCCTGTGTTACAGAAATAAAATGATTACAAATAAATTTTGGCAAAAGCCATGAATAAGGTTGCAGGAGGCGTCTGAAACGCGTAGGCTGTTTATACCATTGAAACCTCTTTCTGCACTCCAGGACATCATCCTACTGATCCTGTTTTAAAATGATCTAATAAAACTTGGAAAAAGTTTCCTTTTAACCCACATCAGCGCTGGATCCAATCCTTCTTCTCTGCTGCAATTTCCCGATCGTGTGCCGACACGAGGACCCGTGCGCGGTGAACAGTACAAGTCTGTATATAAGGTGAGCTGGAGGCTTCCTCTTTTTCTTTGCTGTTTTGAATACTTTGAGGGGTGATTAAAATGGGGTGATGGGGTGATTTAAATGGGGTGATTTATGGGGACTTTCTAATATATAAGGCCCTCAAAGCCACTTCAGAAATAAACTGGTCTCTTAAATAGCCTTGTGAAATTTGCTTGAAAATGTGAGAAATTGCTGCTAAAGTTCTAAACCTTGTAACTTCGTAGAAGAATGTTGAAAAAATTATACCAACATAAAATAGACATATGGGAAATGTTAACTATTAACTATTTTGTGTGGTATTACTATCTGTTTTATAAGCAGATATGTTTAAATTGATAAAAATGCAATTTTTTGCACATTTTCTCAAAATTTGGGTGTTTTTCACAAATAGATACTGAATTTATCGACCAATGTATATGTATGTATGTATGTATGTATGTATGTATGTATGTATGTATGTATGTATGTATATATATACAGTTAGGTCCAGAATTATTTGGACAGTGACACAATCTTCATGATTTGGGCTCTGCATGCCACCACATTGGATTTTAAATGATACAACTGAGATGCAATTGAAGTGTAGACTTTCAGGTTTAATTCAAGGGGTTGAACAAAAATATCCTGTGAAACGTTTAGGAATTGCAACCATTTTTCTACACAGCTTCCTCATTTCAGGGGCTCAAAAGTAATTGGACAAATTAACATTACCTTAAATAAATTGTTTTTAATACCTTGTAGAGAATCCTTTGCAGGCAATGACTGTCTGAAGTCTGGAACCCATGGACATCACCAAACGCTGGGTTTTCTCCTTTGTGATGCTTTGCCAGGCCTTTACTGCAGCTGTCTTCAGTTGTTGGTTGTTTGTGGGTCTTTCTGCCTTAAGTTTTGTCTTAAGCAAGTGAAATGCAGCTCGATCGGGTTGAGATCTAGAGATTGACTTGGCCATTGCAGAATATTCCACTTTTTTGCCTTAAAAAAAACTCCTGGGTTGCTTGCGCAGTATGATTTGGCTCATTGTCCATCTGTACTGTGAAGTGACGTCCAATCAACCTTGCTGCATATGGTTAAATCTGAGCAGAAAGTATATCGCTGAACACTTCAGAATTCCTCCGGCTCTTCTGTCTTCAGTCACGTCATCAATAAACACTAGTGACCCAGTGTCTTTGGCAGTCATGCATGCCCATGCCATCACACTGCCTCCACCATGTTTTACAGAGGATTTGGTGTGCTTTGGATCATGAGCCATTTCAAGCCTTCTCCATACTTTCTTCCTCCCATCATTCTGGTACAGGTTGATCTTAGTTTCATCTGTCCAAAGAATGCTGTTCCAGAACTGGGCTGGCTTCTTTAGATGTTGTTTGGCAAAGTCTAATCTGGCCTTTCAATTTTTGAGGCTGATTAATGGTTTGCACCTTGTGGTGAACCCTCTGTATTTGCTCTCATGAAGTCTTCTCTTTATGGTAGACTTAGTTACTGATACACCTACCTCCAGGAGAGTGTTCTTCACTTGGGTAGATGTTGTGAAGGGTTTTTTCTACACCATGGACAGGATTCTGCGATCATCCACAATTGTTGTCTTCCGTGGACCTTTTGGAGTTCACGAGATCACCAGTGCACTCTTTTTTTTCAAGAATGCACCAAACTGTTGATTTGGCGACTCCTAACATTTGTGCTTTCTCTCTGATAGATTTCTTCATTTTTTTTTCAGCCTAACAATAGTCTGTTTCACTTGCATTGAGAGCTCCTTTGACCTCATATTGTGGGTTCACAGCAACAACTTCCAAATGTAAATGCCACACCTGGAATCAACTCCAGACCTTGTATCTGCTTAATTGATGATGGATTAACGATGGAATAGCCCATGCAGCCCATTAAATAGCTTTTGAGATAATTGTCCAATTACTTTTGGTCCCTTGAAAAAGCTACATATTAGAGCTGTAATTCCTAAACCCTGCCTCAAATTAGGATGTGAATAGCCTCAAATTAAAGCTGAGAGTCTGCACTTTAAGCCCATATTGATTATATAACTGCATATTTAATATATTTTGGTAAATAGCTAAAATGCCAAAACTTGTGTCACTGTCCAAATAATTCTGGACCTAACTGTATATAAATAATTCTGAGTAGGTCAGAAGAAGCACGATCTCCAGCGCGAAACAGGCTGTAACCTACAACTAGCTGTCCTCCCTGTAATGCTTTTACCCTCGCCAAGGTGACACAATAAAGTTAAGAAGATTTGCAAACGGGTGAGTGCCGCATTTTCATTTCTTTCATCTATATAAATATATATATATATATATATATATATGTGTGTGTGTGTGTGTGTGTGTGTGTGTGTGTATATAAATATATATATATATATATATATATATATATATGTATATATATATATTTATATAATGTGTGTTTGTTTGGCCGTTTAACTAGTTAAATGCCGCGGTCAATAGCGACCACAGCATTTATAGGAGTCTTCCCATGAAGGAGATTTATGATATATCCACAGGATATGTCATAGATGTCAGATAGATGCGGGTCCCGCATCTATCTCTAGAACGAGTCTACCTAAACCCCGTTCTATCTTACCCAGCTCCGCTGTCTCCCG
Source organism: Rhinoderma darwinii (assembly GCF_050947455.1). Lineage (NCBI taxonomy): Eukaryota > Metazoa > Chordata > Amphibia > Anura > Rhinodermatidae > Rhinoderma > Rhinoderma darwinii. The sequence continues at coordinate 130,637,825 of NC_134687.1, read as the reverse complement.
GCCACTTCCTGGTTACATGGTCGAGTTACGGAAACATCGTTGTTTCCGTAACTCCCATAGAACGGAATAGTAGTTACGGAAACAGCATAGCATGCTACGCTGCTTCTGTAACTGCCATTCACTACTATGGAAACAGCGTAGCTCAGCGAGTTATGCTGTAACTCATCCATGTATTTCAGTGTATTGTACCAGCGCTCTAATGATCACTCGTTCAAGTCCCTTAGAGGAACTAATAAAAGGTGTCAAAAAAAAGTTAGATACATTTTCAGGAGTGTAAATTTTCCCCAAGCACAATGTAAAAGTAAAAAAAAATAAAAAATAATTTGTATCGCTGTGTTCGTAAAAGTCAGAAACTATTACAATATAGCAGTATTGGACTCATACAGTGAACAGCGTAAAAAAAAGAATTTAAAACACCAGAATCATTGTTTTTTGATCACCATAGCAGTAAAAAAAATTAAATAAAATGTGATAACAAAAATCGTATGTACCAAAAAAACGGTGCTAATAAAACCTACAGCTCGTCCAGCAAAAAATAAGCCCTCACGCCGCTAAAACAATAAAAAAATTATGGCTCTCAGAATGTGGTGAAACCAAAAATTCTTTTTTTTAATCAATAGTTTTTTCTTTGTGAAAAAAGTAAAATATAATTTTTTTTCCTATTTTCTGTTGTCTAAAACCTGGGTGCGTATTATAGTCAGGTGCATCTTATAGTCCGAAAAATACGGTAATCACCTTGGCAGAGATATAATTGATGGACCTACTTTGGCTGTAATGGCTGTAATTGGAGAGACCATTTAAAGGGGTATACCGGTTACAACAATTTACCCCCTATCCATAGGGTAAGGGGTAACTTGCTGATCGGTGGGTGTCCGTTAGTTCGGACCCCCACCGTTTACGAGAACTGGGACCCCAAAGTTGCCCAAACCCCTTGTTTAAACCATTCATTCTCTATGGGAGCGCCGGAGATAGCCGAGTGCAGTGTTCAGCTTTTTCTGGCGCTGCCATAGATAATGAATGGAGCGACAATGCGCATGAGTGACCAGCCGCTCGGTTCAAACAAGGGGTTCAGGCAACTTCAGGGTCCCCGTTCTCATAAACGGTGGTGGTCCGAGCTGTCGGACACCCACCGATCAGCAAGTTACCCCTTACCCTATGGATAGGGAGTAACTTGTTGCAACCGGAATACTCCTTTAATGCATGGTATGGCATAATCAAGGGGGAGGCATTTCTTAAATTGCATAATATTACTTACCTGACCCTATATATAGTCAGAACCCGAAGCCGTTTTTTCATTTCCTTATTTTGAAGGTATGCCCTAACTTCAGCCCGTTTTAAAAATAGACATATACCAGTACATTAATGTTGATCATCCTGACATTTTTTGTGCACCTCATATGCTGCTTATGACTCCATAAAATTAAAATTGTGAATAATAAGGGGTGGTACAGAAGAACTGTTGTGACAAAAAGAATAAAGATGGATCTATAAACTGCATACTCATTCTCCAAGAAGACAGAACATTGGCCGCCATTTATGAATCAGTTTACAACAGTTTTTGCAGTCAACTGTGCCTTAAAAAGTCACAAGATCATGGTGCATGCCATATTTGAACAAAAATTTGTAGTACTTCCCAATTTGAAAAGCACAGCGAAAAGTAGGCGAGGTTTACAGGGAGTGGGCACAGTCTCGATTTAGACAGATTTACTGTATTAACCCCTTCAGGACACAGCCTGTTTTGGTCTTGTGGACACATCAATTTTTTTTATTTTTTAATCTGACGTGTTATTTTATGCGGTAATAACTTCGGAATGCTTTTACCTTTCCAAGCGATTCTGAGATTGTTTTATCGTGACATATTGTACTTTATGTTAGTGAAAAAAATTGGTTGATAAATTCAATATTTATTTGTGAGAAACACCAACATTTTGAGAAAATGTATCTGCTTGTAAAACAGATAGTAATACCACACAAAATAGTTACTAGTTAACATTTCCCATATGTCTAAATGCATCATTTCTTGAACATCCTTTTATTTTTCTAGGACGTTACAAGGCTTAGAATTTTAGCAGCAGTTTTTCAGATTTTAAAGAAAATTTCAAAAGGCTATTTTTTTTTAGGGACCTGTTCAGTTTTTAAGCAAGTTTGAGGGCCTTATATATTAGAAAGTCCCCATAACTTACCCCATTTTAAAAACTGAACCCTTCAAAGTATTCAAAACAGCATTCAAAAAGTTCTTAACCTTTTAGGTGTTTCACAGGAATTAAAGCAAAGTAGAGGTGAAATGTACAAATTTTATTTTTTTTTGCCGAAATTCATTTGTAATAATTTTTTTTCCTGTAACACAGGAGGTTTTAAGAGAGAAATTCAACTCAATATTTATTGCCCAGATTCTGACGTTTTTAGAAATATCCGACATGTGGCCCTAGTGTGGTAATGCACTGAAACACAGGTCTCGGAAGCAAAGGAGCACCTAGTGGATTTTGGTGCTTCCTTTCAGGTTTTTACATGCAGCGGACCTCGCGGGCCACATAAAATAAGGTGGCGAGCCTTATGTTTCACATGTATGCCTTAATCTGTTAATATGGTTTAATAGGGATGTATTCCTCCATAGCATCAACACAGATATTAACAGAAATCTGTATTGTAATTGTTTGAAAATTGCTGGAAAATGAGGAATATGAAAATGTTATTTATTTATAGATTTTTTATTTGTCATTGTTTATACAGTGTGAACATATTCTGTGTTTCCATGGTTTCAGACTACAAATGCACCACATGTAGTCTGATCCTGACATTATACTCAATTTAATATTTCCCCTACTTCTTGCTAGCTTACTAAATGTATGTTAAAAGGATATATGGCTGCAGGAATAGACAACGCAGGGTTTGCTTGTAGTCTGTTACCATGGAAGCACCTAGGAGCTGTAGACTCAAAATGATAGGATTTGTAATCAATACTATTTACAAAAATTGCATTGCCTCCCTGAGGCTCACAGTGTGATTTCCCTGGCTCAAGAACACACAACTCAACATTTTAGAGAAGGCTAAATAACCTAAGCATATTTTTGGACTGTGGGTGAAAATGGGGGTACTATCAGGAACATAGAAGGAACATACAATTCATACACATTCTGAGTTGGTCAAGTTTGAATTAGGACTCTGGGGCAAAACATTCTTATAGTATGACTGTCACGAACAAATACACGGTAAACATTGAGGTCCCTGTTCTTCCCAAGTCAGAATGCACAGAAAAGTCAGGAGTCCAACCGGGGTCAGGGGTCACAAAGGAGTCAAAATGCAAGTCGCTCAGGGGAGTCTGAAACAAGGGAAAGCACCAGGCTAGGTAATTCTAATTACAGGCAAAGGCCTACTACCCCAGGCTGAACTAAATAAGGAGAGGGCGGGAGCTCAGGAACAACAGCCAGGCTTTGATTGGCCTGACGTTCCCGAGCTCCTATTGGCTGCAGACTGCCTCAGTCTGCCAGGCCGGGCGATGCCCAAGCAAGTGACTCTCGACGTCCTGGAGACTGAGGGAGCCGCAGGAAGAGAGTATGTGACAATGACATTCAATTAGACAGCTATACAAACATTTTTGTTAACTAAGGTAAAATAATGAAGAGATCTGTGTATTGTGGAAGGTATTTCATTCATAACATGTCTAGCTTTCATTCTTCCAAAATAGTGTCTTAAAGACATGTCTAAAGACTAATATACGTATGCAGTGATGCACTGTGTATGACTTGTTTAGGGTATGTTCACACAGCTTTTTTTTCAGCCATTCTTCGGGCCGTAAACGCCCCGAAAAACTGCTGAATAAACAGAAGCTGAATGCCTCCAAACATCTGCCCATTGATTTCAATGGGAAAAAAAACGTTTTGGTCTGACGGGGCATTTTTTTACGCGACTGTTTGAAAAAACAGTGCATAAAAAAAAGAGACCCATGCATGTTACTTCTTTTTGGAACCATTTTTCATTGTGTCAATAGAAAAACAGCTCCAAAAACGGCCGCAAAAAACGCATCAAAAAACGTTTGACGCTTAAAAAACGGCTGAAAATTAGAGGCTGTTTTCCCTTGAAAACAGCTCTGTATTTTACAGCCGTTTTTACGTAAAGGATTATTGCCATCTTTATAAATCTATTTATTTTGCTCAACCATGTAAAGATATACGTTTTTGTAATTACCTTTATTTTTCTAAATGATGTACTTTTCCTGGGATTTCTTCTCAGTCTTGTTCGTTGCATCTTTATTTCTTCCTTGTTGTCCAGGGATCCGGCCACCACTGTATTCCTCTAGTGGTGGCCGCGCTTGCGCAATGATATCCTCTCCGTACTTAGGAGAGGATGTCAGTGTACTCATGAACGTGCTTATACGCGCATGCGCATTAGATGCCGGACCTGACACCTCTCGGGGGGATGCATTAGCGGTCGGCTCCAGGTCCTGCTTACTAAGTAGGTGTTCACACAGGGAGGGAAGTGTTGTCGCGAGGGGAGGTTGTAGCTTATTGCGAGGGGGGCGTTCGTGCTGTGAGGGGGGGAGAGGCTTTCTGCGAGGGGGGATAAGTGTGTTACCGTGCAGGGTGGCGGGGGCTTGCAGGGAGGAGAGGCGGGGGAGCCGTGAAATACAAAGTGGCAATATAAAACTAAATAAGAGGGAATAGAGGGGGTTGTCTCAACCACGCTTACTATGCCTGGTTGAGACAATCATTCTCCCGATGTTGCTAGAACTACTGTAGATTATCTAGCAATGTCGGGAGCGCACACTAACAGAGCAGAGCGGCTTGATTGACATCGAGCCGCTCACGCCCCCTTTTAGAAAAGATAACCAGCACTAGCTGCGTTATCTAGTTGGAAAAAAAGGTAGTTAGTGAAGGAATTTTTTACACATTTTTACAAAACTAGATTTAGAATTTTATTTAGGTTTAGGATGCATTTAAAAAAAAATATGACTCAACATGGGAATAACCCTTTAAGTGTATGAACATACCCTAAGGCCACGTTCAGACATGGCACTATTTTTTCGCTGGAAATGTTGGTTTTTGCATTGCAAAGGATGAAATCCGCAGTAAAATTGCGCTGCTCCACCGCAACATAATGTGCCTGCTGCGAAGGGAAAGTTCTGCACCGCAGCCTAATTTCCGCACAGTTATTTTCCGCAACGTCTGAACTAAGTTTCCTAAAAATGTATAGAAACAAATGTAAAAAAGGTCTGCTGCAGAATTACACTGCGGACTGTCCGCAGCGGAATTCAACAGCAATTCCGCCACGTCTGAACGTGGCCTTAGAGCTCCTATAGCAGTATACTGACTGGCCTTCTTGAATGGGCTTGTTTCTTTTTCCAACCTTACTATATAACCTACAAAGTGAAAGCAAAAATCAACAAAACAAGAACTATAAAATTACAAATAAATACAAATTACCTGCCTTCTATGGTCATTTGTGCTTTCAGATCTCTCGTTTTATTTTTTTTTCCTGCAAGATTTTACACTTCCAATCTTAGGCTATGTTCACACGGAGTATTTTGGGGGAGGAATATCTGCCTCAAAATTCCGTTTGGAACTTTGAGGCAGATATTCCTCTCCCCGCACGCCGATTTTCGCGGCAATTATCGCGCCGTTTTTCGCCCGCGGCCATTGAGCGCCGCGGGCATAAAACAGCGAGAAATACGCTTTCTCCTGCTTCCCATTGAAGTCAATGGGAGGTCGGAGGCGGAAGCGCCCGAAGATAGGGCATGTCGCTTCTTTTTCCCGCGAGGCAGTTTTACTGCTCGCGGGAAAAAGACGCAGACGCCTCCCATTGAAATCAATGGGAGGCGTTCTCGGGCCGTTTCTGCCAAGTTTTGCGACGCGGTTTCCGCGTCAAAAAACTCGGCAAAATACCCCGTGTGAACATAGCCTTAAGAAGCCAAACGGATCTTATAATTTGAATCCAGGTTTAAGAGCACTATCCTTAATATATTATTGAGAACTTGAGCTTCAGATTATATTTGCATTGCATTGATTTCAATAAATTAAACCTTTTTTTTGTATTTCTATGCCTTAACATAAGAACTAGTTTATGAAAAAGATTTGCAATTTGATTTCTTTATCTGGCATATTATATTTTGTTATACTTTGCCTGATGATATGACAAGCATTTTTTTGTTGGAAATATGTTGATCATAGAATTACCAATCCATCAAATTGACATTTTACACTGCGCATAATAGCAGAGATCACTGTAAAACAGGCTACCATTTCCCACTAGACTAAGTGTTCTCCTGCATTTATGGGAGTATAAGGTACATACAGATCTTCACTGCCTCAGGCAAATCCTACACAAAGGAAGAATTGTAAAAAAAAGAAGAGATAGGTGTGAAAATATAATACAAATCATGAGATGAGATTTTCCTTAAATAGATAAGTAGAAATTAGACATATATTTAAAATGGGGCCATATATAGACTATAATATAATACTTCCTTATTAACCTCTGCTATGTACTATATGTCCCAATACACCTAGTGGCCATAACTGACCAGCTTTTATCACATCATTACAATCACTCCATCATGGCTTTCACATATTCCTATTTATCATATGCTCAATGGACAGATATATTCCAGATCCATAGAATAGACACTTCATGAATTCAATCCGATTCAGGACCAGGTACTGTTTAGCCTTTTCTAGCGCACGTTAGTTAAACGGTTATAACATTTTCATTTCTTGGGCTACCAATGAGATTTTTGCAATGTTTTTTTTTTGTGATCAATGCAGGTTTCATTTTTCTAAACATAATTTTAGGTGTTTTTTTTTCTTTTATCATTTATAGGCTTATAGTTTGAAAGAAATAGTAGAACAGATATTCTTTTTTTCATTTTAGCTATTTTTTGCTAATAATATAGTGTTACCCTAAAATAGACTTTTGATTTGTGATCGTCACTGTCTACCATAAATTTCTATATATTACGTGTCTATTGTAGGGTAATTGGGCCAGGACTGGCATTACGATAATGATTGTAATACTATCATTATTTTATGTGTATTTTTTATTTAATGTAGTCGCGCTAAAAATACTTGTCCGCCTTTTTTCGGGTGGTTTTTGACGAGTTTTGCGGAGCTTTTTCCGCTCCAAAAAACTTGTAAAAAAACTCAGTGTGAACAGGGCCTAAGGGTATGTTCACACGCAGAGTCAAAAACGTCTGAAAATACGGAGCTGTTTTCATGGGAAAACAACTCCTGATTTTCAGACGTTTTTTGAGCAACTCAGGTTTTTCGCTGCGCTTTCGCAGCGTTTTTTACGGCCGTTTTTGGAGCTCTTTTCAATAGAGTCTATGAAAAACGGCTCCAAAAATGTCCCAAGAAGTGTCCTGCACTACTATTGACGAGCCGTCATTTTACGCGCCGTATTTTGACAGCGACACGTAAAATGACAGCTCGTCTGCACAGAACATCATAAGACCCATTGCAAGCAATGGGCAGATGTTTACCGACATATTGGAGCCATCTTTTCAGGCGTAATTGGAGGCGTAAAACGATGTTCTGTTCCGACGGTCATTTCTTTTACGCCCCGCTGTCAAAAGGCGGGGCGTAAAAAAGACGCCCGCGTCAAAGAAGTACCTGTCACTTCTTCAGACGTTAATGGAGCCGTTTTCCATTAACTCCATGGAAAACCAGCTCCATTTACGTCCGTAATTGACGCAGCGAAAAAGCGCCTGCACATGCCATTACTCCTGAAATTACGGAGCTGTTTTCTCCTGAAAACAGCCCCGTAATTTCAGCCGTAACGAACGCTGCCGTGTGAACATACCCTAACAGTGGCAATAGTCAATATAACAGGGATGATTTCCCCTGTAATTGTGGCTGCACTGCAGCGCCAATTACAGTAGAAAAGTAGGCCATGTTCAGACGTGGCGGAATTGCTGTTGAATTCCTCTGCGGACAGTCCGCAGTGGAATTCTGCAGCAGCCGTTTTTTACATTTTTTTTGATACATTTTTAGGAAACTTAGTTCAGACGTTCCAGAAAATAACTGTGCGGAAATTAGGCTACGGTGCAGAATTTTCCCTCCGCAGCATGCTCATTACGTTGCAGAGAAGAAGCGGACTTTCACTGCGGATTTCAGCCTTTGCAATGCAAAAACTGAAATCTGTGGCAAGTCCGCAGTGATATCTGCAACGTCTGAATTTCCTGTCAAATATGCAAATGTTGGTGCAGATTCGTTGCGTAATTGCCCCAAATCTGCACCAACATTTGCAACGGAAAATTTCCGCCACGTCTGAAGATGGCCGTATAGTGTAAAAAAAATAAAATGAAATAATAAAGTCCCCCAAAGTTCTTTTCACAGCCACCTACTACTGGCGTTCCAGCAATTGTGACAAGTCACATAATCACCGAGACAAATAGCTGCTGCTGCCTCTAGTCTATACACTAGTGCCCTGTCTCCTATATAAGGAGATGGGCGCTATAATGTAGGTGACAGTAATGCTTTTTAATTAAATAAACGATCTATTTTCACCACTTTATTAGTGTTTTTAGATTTATGCTAATGAGTTACTCAATGCCCAAGTGGGCGTATTTTTACTTTAGACCAAGTGGGCGTTGTACAGGGGAGTGTATGACGCTGACCAATCAGCGTCATGCACTCCTCTCCATTCATTTACACAGCGCATAGGGATCCTGCTAGATCCTTATGTGCTGTCTTATACTAACACATTAACAATACTGAAGTGTTTAGACAGTGAATAGACATTCCACGGGATGTCTATTGACAATCTCTGCACTTCATTACTGTTTCTATGGTAGTTACAGCCGAGGAGGCGTGATCTCGTTGTAACCTGTCATTTACTGCGTAATCTCGCGAGATTACGCGTCCTCTGCTGTAACTACCACAGACAGAGTAATGAAGTGCAGAGATTGTCAATAGACATTCCGTGGAATGTCTATTCACTGTCTAAACACTTCAGTAATGTTAATGTGTAAGTATAAGACAGCACATAAGGATCTAACAGGATCCCTATGCGCTGTGTAAATGAATGGAGAGGAGTGCATGAGGCTGATTGGTCAGCGTCATACACTCCTCTGTACAACGCCCACTTGGTCTAAAGCAAAAATACGCCCAGTTGGGCATTAAGCAACTCATTAGCATAAATTGAAAAATGCAAATAAAGTGGTAAAAATAGATAGTTTTAAAAAAAATAAAAAGCATTACTGTCACCTACATTATAGCGCCGATCTCCTTATCTAGGAGATAGGGCACTTATAATGTGGTGACAGAGCCTCTTTAAGTCTCACTGTAAATAAATTATTGGCGATCCTCAACCGATTAAATCCCCTCAGTATGTGTCACATTGTCCCTCATAGAGAGCCACTACATGATACAATACTGTTTCAACTTACTATTACCAAAAGAGGGATTTCATCATCATTTTGTCAGTAGCAATATAATGGTAATTTTTTTTATTTTAAATCCTTGTTAGAAAAGTTGTTTTTAGAATCATGGTGGCATTTTCCTACTTTTCTATAGCTGGCCATAGATGTAACTATATATTGTTCATGTTTAAAAAAAAATCTCGGCCATCAATGTTAAACACTATAATTACTTTACTATCGTCCAGGAAAAATCTATATGTGGCATAGGAAATGCATGGTAAAAATCATTCATATGGTGTGAGATTTTTTTGTATGTGTTGGATTCCTGAGAAGTGTTCCAATTTGTTGTTCTCGCCATATCGTGGCCAATTCTTTACACCTACGGCCAGCTTAGGTCTATCTCAGCACTATTTCTATTTACAGTTAAATATATTCATGTTAAGTAACTGCTCAGTCTAATTAATCTGATAGTAAATGTAGTTTTCATGATGTATTCTTTTGTATTGACCATGAATGCAATAATTTTTTTTGTATGATTTTTTGTATGATTTTTTTTGTAGTGGGATTAAAGTGCTATGTAACACTGTCACAGGGTATTCTAGGGTCAGAAGTTTGAAGAGGCTGGCTGGTGCCTTGTACTCTATTCTAAAATGAGACCTATGTTTCCAAGATCCTAGGTGCGATACAATAATGCCTTAAGGAAGTGTAAAGAAATATCATTGACTCATGCATCTATTTAGATAAATATTTCAAGACCTAGAAAAGTTATTATTTAGATGCATATGGATACAATATGGAAACTGCTGCATGGGAAAATAGTGGCTGCATTGAGCAGATCATCAGGGGTCAGTAAAGCCAGAGCTTTGGTGACCAGTGGATCGCTAGGGAAACTTCATTATAAGTTAAGGCTATTTAACCTCTTAAAGGACAGGTGTCGCTAAAAAAAAATTTTTTATATCAATTTGCTTTTAGTGTGTTATTAAAATACATTTTATTTATTTGTGTGTTTGTGTTTTACTTTTTTCTTACTTTTACTTCTCTGTATGTGTCGATTAACGACACATACAGAGATGAAATACGGCACATACAAGCCCATAGAGAATGCGAACGGGAGCCGTTCCATTCACTATGGTGTAAGCTGTCTGTGTGGGAACGGCGCATGCGCCGCTCACACAGAGTCCAAAAGGAAGATCTTCGGCCGAGCGACATCCGGCGCCATCTTCTTGTGGACCGGAAGCCGCGGCCGGACAGTAAATTGACTACTTCCGGTAGCGGCTTCCGGACATGTGTTCAGAAGCAAGGACTAGGAGCGGAGGGAGCGGACGGAGCGGAGGGAGCGGCGGCAGTGGCGGCGGCAAGAGCAGGTAAGTTATTTTTGTGTATGTTCGTGTTTTACTGTGTGATTAGCACTGTATGTAAGCCTACTACACTGTGCATTCGCTCAAAAAATGGCGGCACACAGTGTAGGAGGTTTGAACACTCAACCCCCTCCTTTCTCCTGGCACTAGCCAGGATAAAGGAGGGGGATTAATTGAGCACACTAGAGCGAGTGTGTCCAATTTTGCAGCATAAAGCAATGAGGTTGCTTTACCACATGCCAATGCTGCAATTTTGGTAATTGCTCCCTCTAGTGACCAGCACATGGAAATGTTATAAATTAGAATCTAATTTATAATATTTCCTGACTTGTGAAAAAATTAAAAAAATTAGAACACTGTCTAATCATTTATACACTAACTGTTTAACTTAAAAAAAAATTAAAAATGTTTTTCTAGCGACACATTCCCTTTAAGTTCGGAGCCATTTTTTTATATTTCAAATTCCATTTTTCACTTCCTGCCTTCCAAGAGCCATAACGTCTTTATTTTTCCGTCAATAGAGTGGTGTGAGGGTTTTTATTTTGTGGGAGGAGTTGTAGTTTCTATTGGTAGCATTTAAAGTACCATATAATTTACTCGGAAGTTGAAAACAAATTATTTATGGGCTGAAATTGGAAAAAACTGCGATTCCGCCATTATTTTTTGGGTTCCGTTTTTACATCTTTCACCGTGTGGTAAAAACAACAACGTAACTTTATTCTGTAGCTTAATACGATTACGGTGATATCATATCTATATAGATTTTTTTATATTTTACTACTTTAAAAAAAAAAAAAACTTTTTCTTAAAAAAAAAATAGTTTTGTTTCACCACATTCTCAGAGCTATAACTTTTTTTATTTTTCCGTGCATTGAGCGGTGTGAGGGCTTATTTTTTGCGGGACGAGCTGTCGTTTTTATTGGCACCATTTGTTGGTACATATGATTTTTTGATAAATTTTTCACCGTGCGCGTTAAGTAACGCTATATTGTAATAGTTCACACTTTTACGGACGCAGCAATACCAATTTTGTTTACTTTTTAAATTTTTGACATTACTTTAGAGGAAAAATGTGAAAAGGTTTTTTTTTTTAACTTTTTATTTTTTTTGCACTACTAAAAAATGTATATCACTTCTTTTTACACATTTTATTAGTCCCCCTAGGGGACTTGAACCATCGATCGTTAGATCGCTGGTACAATATACTGCAATACTAATGTATTGCAGTATATCGTCATTTTTACAGGCATCTGTTAAGCCCCCCTCTTCAACGCGTCAGACGCTGCGGTCGCTATTGACTGCAGCATTTGAGGGGTTAAACAGCCAGGAACAGCGCGATCGCTGCTCTTGGCTGTTAGTCCCGGGTGTCGGCTGTAAAACACAGCAGGCTCCTGCAGCATATGGAGCGCGCTCAGCGTGTGCGAGCGCTTCAAACATCACCCGCCACACCATGACGTACTGGTGCGTCATGGTGCGTCAAGGGGTTCATTGTAATAAAAGTGATGCTTCCTCTCTTATTATGCCATGCACAATATTGACTGTGGCAATCAAGGGATACAATGGCTGGGATCTGAAGTTTCTTCAGTCTTAGGCTGGGTTCACACGACCTATTTTCAGACGTAAACGAGGCGTATTATGCCTCGTTTTACGTCTGAAAATAGGGCTGCAATACGTCGGCAAACATCTGCCCATTCATTAGAATGGGTTTGCCGACGTGTTGTGCAGACGACCTGTAATTTACGCGTCGTCGTTTGACAGCTGTCAAACGACGACGCGTAAATTGACTGCCTCGGCAAAGAAGTGCAGGGCAAGAGCAGCTCAAGATTTACGAGCGTCACAGACGCCTCGTATATTACGAGGAGGAGCATTTACGTGTGAAACGAGGCAGCTGTTTCTCTTGGAAACAGTCTGTCTTTTCACACGTAAATGCCTCTCATCGTGTGAACATACCCTTAGTCATGTGAGTGGGGTTGTCACTTACAGCTGCCCTTCCCACTAGCGATCACATAGGCGTAACTGCTGCGCCAAGTTGACTATCCACTGTACGTATATGTAAGGATGCATTAACTGCTCAGCAACCACCAAAGTAAATGAATAGCATTATGTCTGATCGCCAAGGGTTAGAGAAGCCGGACTTGTGGTGATCAATGTGGTGATTCTCCTGTACACATCAAACATCCAATTTTTGTAAATCTACTGAAGAACACGGCAGGGATCATCTCTGTTGATGGAGGATCACAGAAGATAATAGCTTGTAACAGTATCAAATAGTCTTTCATGAACCTTTTGATGTACAGGAAGGCAGTGGTTTAGTGGCATATCAATGCTGCTCCAATATAAGACAATTTTGTGCCACACAATATATTACAATCATATGCAGACTATTCTGATCATTTCGGACATATATTTGTGTACACTCAACACACTACACAATGTTTGATGCAAAATGTGATTCTTAGAGCAGTGAGCACCGGTCTGAGTCTGCCTTTCTTTTCTTTTTCTCATCGGTTAATCTTTGAGCTATGTATTCTTTTTGTACCCGGTGATGCGCTTTGGGAATTAGGTCACAGCTTGCTTTCTTAGAAAAATCTTGCATAATAACTGTTTTCAATCATTTCTTTTTATTTCAAGATAACGGCTTTAAGAAGAGGAAAAAGATATATTCCGTAAATCATTGCTAAGATCATAAAACTAAAGTCTCCGAGAGACTGATTAACACTCGGGCTCTACACATGTTTTCTCTCTAATAATTAGAATATATGCTAGCATGGAGCCAGAAATGCTCTGGCCTTGCTGGCATCTCTCAGGGCACACAGCAATTATTATAGCCTGTCTTCTACGTGTCCTATCTTCAATGCTTCTGGCCATTCAAAACATGTTGGATTAACAGCCTCTTAATTCCACACAATCTTGTCACTTGTGACATCTCAGTATGGAGCTATACTTACTCTCTAATTGTTAAGATAGAACTTACAATGACGGTTCTTTTAGATAGAAAAGTAGGAAATGTAAAAAATACTGCCCTATGTATACAATGTAGCTACATACTGTTTCCATGATTATTTTACGGTTTGTTAAATTGCTATCACATGCTTTTATTTATCTCAAATGCGCAGCAGCCACAAATAGTTGCTATATACTGTAGTCTTAACCCTGACCATGCTGAAGCTCTTTATAGCTATATGTGGGACATAGTATGTATTTTAGAACTAGTAGTAGAACTGCAAACTGTATGTTAATTAACCCCTTAAGGTCCGAGCCATTTTTTAGATTTTTCAATTTTATTTTTCACCTCCCGCATTCCATGAGCCATAGCGTCTTTATTTTTCCGTCAATAGAGCGGTGGGAGGGCTTATATTTTGCGGGAGGAGTTGTCGTTTCTATTGGTAGTGTTTAAAGTACCATATAATGTACTCGGAAACGGAAAAAAAATTATTTGCGGGCTGAAATCGGGAAAAACTGCTATTACTCCATTATTTTTTGGGTTCCGTTTTTACATCTTTCACCGTGTGGTAAAAACAACAACTTAACTTTATTCTGTGGCTCAATACGATTATGGTGATATCAAATTTTTATAGATTTTTTTTATATTTTACTACTTTAAAAAAACAAAAAACTTTTTGTTAGAAAAATAATAGTTTTGTTTTACCCCATTCTGAGAGCTGTAACTTTTTTATTTTTCCGTGCATTGAGCGCTGTGAGGGCTTATTTTTTGCAGGACGAGCTGTAGTTTTATTGGCACCATTTGTTGGTACATATGACTTTTTGATCACTTTTTATAACTTTTTTTTTTTTAAGGTGACCAAAAAACTGTGATTTTGGCTGTTTACAAGTTAAATAACATGCATTAAATAACACTATATTTTAATAGTTCAGACTTTTACGGACGCAGCTATACCAATTTTGTTTACTTGTTTTATTTTTTACATTACTTTAGAGGAAAAATGGGAAAAGGGTTTTTTTTTTAATTATTTTTTTATTTTTTGCAATACTAAAGACTTTATATCACTTCTTTCTACACATTTTATTAGTCCCCCTAGGGGACTTGAACCACCGATCGTTAGATCGCTGGTACAATATACTGCAATACTAATGTATCGTCATTTTTACAGGCATCTGTTAAGCCCTGCCACAGGCAGGGCTTAACAGAGGCAGAGTGAAGGCAGCCCTGAGGGCCTTCATTAGGCCCCTAGGCTGCCATAACAGCCATCGTCATCCCCTGGATCTCGTTGCGGAGGGAGCGATGAGCTGTCCGAGGGGGCTGCCCCCCTCTTTTCAACGCCTCAGATGCTGCGGTCCTGATTGACGGCAGCATTTGAGGGGTTAAACATCCAGGAAAAGCGCGATCGCTGCTCCTGGCAGTTAGTCCTGAGTGTCGGCTGTAAAACACAGCCGACGCCCGCAGCATATGGAGCGCGCTCCAAACATAACCCCCTGCACCAGGACGTACCGGTGCATCCTGGTGCGCTAAGGGGTCAAGTTGTTCTACTGGATGTATGTTGGAACCTTACGTTCTTTGGTGGAGCTAAATGCTTATATTTTCCATATACAGATGTAGCCGTCTTTACCTTGACGTTTAACGCATTAAATAAACAGTGGCTAGATCTCTTATCTTGACTTTTTCAATGGCTGCTGTTGTGTAATATCACGCTGCAGCAAGGTATCAGAATCAAGTTAAAGATGGCTACATCTGTATATATTTGCATATGAGAATCGATGGGAGGACATATATTATAATACACCCTATCACACTAAGGCCTCATTTACACGAGCGTAATATACGCGCGTGCGACGCGCGTGCTTTTCACGCGTGTCGTACGCACCTATATTACTCTATGGGGCAGTTTAGACAATGCGTGAATTTTGCGCAGCGTGAGTGCGTTGCGTAAGGCCTCATTTACACGAGCGTAATATACGCGCGTGCGACGCGCGTGCTTTTCACGCGTGTCGTACGCACCTATATTACTCTATGGGGCAGTTAAGACGATGCGTGAATTTTGCGCAGCGTGAGTGCGTTGCGTAAAACTCACGACATGTTCTATAATCGTGCGTTTTTCACGCAACACGCACCCATTGAACCATTGAAGTCAATGGGTGCGTGAAAACGACGCATGCCACACGGACGCTACTGCGTTGCATGCGCGAAAATCACGCAAGAGCTGTCAAAAGGATGAATGTTAACAGAAAAGCACCACGTGCTTTTCTGTTTACAAACATCCAAACGGAGTGTCAAATTAGAGATGAGCGCACCGAACTTCACCGGGTTCGGCCGAACTCGTTTTGACCGAACCCGGCAAAAATTTTTCGGGTACTCGACGTCAGGAGACAGTCACTGCCCACGGTGCTGAAAGACTTAAACTGTTTCAGCACCATGGACAGTGACTTTCGATCACAATATACATATACGTGTAAAAAAAAACAGAAGTTCGGACTTACCGATAAGTCCCGGCTCCTTCCTCCAGTCCGACCTCCCGGGATGACAATTCAGGCCAAGTGACAGCTGCAGCCAATCACAGGCCAAGCACAGGCTGCAGCCAATCACAGGCTGCAGCGGTCTCATGGACTGCTGCGTCATCCTGGGAGGTGGGGCCGGATGACAAGAGAGGGACACGTCACCAAGGCAACGGCCGGGAGACCGGACTGGAGGAAGCAGGCAGTTCATGGTAAGTTTGAACGTCTTTTTTTATTCACAGGTTGGTGTATATTGTGATCGGCATTCACTGTCGAGGGTGCTGAAAGAGTTACTGCCGATCAGTTAGCTCTTTCATCACCTTGGACAGTGACGGGCGTCGACTAGCCTCATCTCTATGATGGCGGCTGCGCGAAAATCACGCAGCCGCGCATCATACACGGATGACACACGGAGCTGTCAAATGCCTTTTGCGCGCGCAAAACGCAGCGTTTTTTGCGCGCGCAAAACGCACACGCTCGTGTAAATCAGGCCTAACACTGTCTCACTAATGCTGACCACTCTCTTGGTTAGACATATATTTTACTCACTTTAGTTGGTAGGTTCCAGACTTTGGTGGATTTCATTGTTCTGATGATGTTGTAACCTACAAGAGAACTTCCAGATTCTTGATTTGTTCCCAGCCCATTTTAGATGAAGCAGTCGCCACAGTCTCCAAGATGCTTTTCAATTATGTGAATTGTTTTCTCTTATTGTAAATCTCACACAAAAGATTAGATCTTAATGATTAGACCTTAATGACCAAGCTATTTTTTTTCATTTTTCCATCGTCGCATTTAAAGAGCTCTAACTTTTTTTTTTTTCCATCGATATAGCTGTATGAGGACTTTTTTTATGGGATTAGTTGTATTTTTTAATGGCACCATTTTGGGGTATATGTCATTTTTTGATGAACTGTTATTAACTTTTTTTTGGGGTGGAAAAAACAGCAATTCCGCCATTATTCTATGCGTTTTAAATTTACGCCGTTCACCATGCGGCGTAAATAACATGTTACATTTATTCTATGGGTCGGTACAATTACGATGATACCACATATGTAAAGGTTTTTTATGTTTTACTACTTTTGTACAATAAAACACTTTTTAACTAAAACTTCGTTTTTTCATTTCCAAGAGCCATAACTTTTTTTATTTTTCTGTCAATTTAATGATATGTGGGCTTGTTTTTTTACGGGACGAGATGTAGTTTTTATTGGTACTTTTTTAGGGTGCATGGGACTTATTGACTAACTTTTATTATTACTTTTTCGGTGGCAATGGAAAAAAATAGCAATTCCACCATAGTTTTTTGTGTTTTTTTACAGCGTTCCCCTTGTGGTTTAAATTACATGTTAACTTTATTGTTTGGGTCATTACGGCCACGGCAATACCATATATGTGTACTTTTTTTTTTTTTACTGTAATCTTTATTAATAATTTTTATTTAACATTTATTACTTATTTTTGTAGTCCCACTAGGGGACTTCACTATGCGATCATTTGATATACCATATACCATAGTATACCAAAGCATTATTGCCTGTCAGTGTAAAGCTGATAGGCAATCTATTAGGCCTCTGGCACGACCTAAAAGGCATATAGGCAGGGGAGGCCTGGGGGTCTTTGTTAGGTCCCCGGCTGCCATGGCACCCCATCAGAGGCCCGTGATCACATTAGCGGGCCGCCGATGGGTGACAGAGGGAGCTCCCTCCCTCTGTAAATGTCTTAAATGCCAGTGGTCGCTATTGACCACAGCATAAGGAGTTAAACGGATCTAAGTGAACTTCGATCGCTACTGTTGGAGCATGAGTACGGCTGTCATCAGACAACCAAGCACCTGCTCCAGCCTGTACAGGACACCTATGCAGGATTTAGACTAGGCTGCCGTGAAAAGGCAGCGACCTAGCCTAACGCCCCTTAATGACCGCCGTGAAAAGACGTATTGGCGGTCACTAAGCGGTTAAATTGGCAAGAAAGATAAACAGATTATTAATGGGTCACCTTCAAAACATTTGCAAACCCTCGGGCCACTTATGCAGAGGAATACTTTGAGAGCATTGTCCTGCATAAGTAGTAGTTTTCGAACACTGATGTTTTTTTATAGTACTATTGTGTTATAAAGTATCTTCTAGAATTCTGTAATGACTATAGGCATCGACTTGGCAAGATAACCACAATTTTCTCGATTGCTACCATAAATTATTTGCTCCAGTGAATTTGCCTACCTTAGGCCTTATTCAGATGAGCATATTATAGGTCTGTGTGATGTCCGTTAAAAAAAACCGACAGCATACGGACCTATGCAATTCAATGGAGCTATTCACACTTCTGTGGTTTTTTGCAGCGTGTGTCCGTGCGTGAAACTCACTGCACGTCCTATTTTGGTCCGTTTTTGTGGACCACGTCATCCATTGAAGTCAATAGGGGCCTGAAAAACACGGACAGCACATGGACGACATCTGTGTGCTGTCCGTGTTTTTCACACACCAGTTGCTAAAAAAATTATAATAAAAAAAAAAAACAGGAACACAGATGCCACACGGAAAACACACTGATACCACACAGAACTGAAATACATAAAATATAGTCCATTTTTTGCGGATACAAAATGGACACGCTCATCTGAATCAGGCCTTAGTCCCTACTATTTTTATACAGAGAATTTGTCCCATAAGAACTAGCTCAGTTTAAAGTCATTGAGCAAACAGAGTAGCTTAACCACAACCAAAAAGGGAAACTATAGGTGAATACTGCAATTCAGTTGAGCTTACATATTTTACTTCTGAAAAGATCTATAATGTTTTGTAGATAAATCATTCAGCTTATTATTCGCCATACTACTAAAATCTATGTTGTATATTTGGTCAACATATTTCACACATACATTATTGTGGTACAATCCAAAAACTGGTGTAAAAAAAACGAATTATGTAAATGTCCATGTTTTATGTGTATTTTGTTGGGCAAGCTTTGTTGGAAGCAAGTCCTCGCAGGCCATGGAATTTGTGATGTCACCCAGTGAGCAGCAGAACAGAAACGGTTACTGACCAACACGTCTTGGCTTTATCACTAATAAGATGCATAGGGAGACTCTAAAAGGGTGCTAGAGAGCTAATGTAGAGACTGTCCATCAGGTCATAAAATGCACTGAATTTTCTGAATTTCCCAAAATGCACTTTGGGATCACTTATGAAAGGGTCTCATTTACTCTTCTTTATAATACAATTTCAAACACACTAGTTAGAGTAGAGACACATCGCATCATTGCCTGTGAGCCCTAATTCATTTTTTATTAGTACGCGTTTGGGACCTAAGAATTCGCATTCATTAGGTCAAAGAGAATGAGTATGTACATATGTAATGAGAATATAGGTATGTATGTACTTGTTATCTTGACCTGATGAAGGAAGAAGACCGGTTCCCAGGTGACTGGCACTGTACAACTGTGTTTCAATATTCAAAACAAATATATTCACAAACAAAAGATGTGTTGACATTTTTCCTTCGACATAATTGATGGCAGTAATATTTCTGACATATTGTTTTGTTCAAACACAATAATGTAAATGCAGTGGGATTCAAATAAGAAAATTATCTATATGCAAGTAAAGGAGCAGAACATGGGTTGTTATACAGCATGGAGTTTATTCATTCATTAAAGTCTGAATGGTTTTGTGGAAAAGGAACAAACAAGACATCTTCTAGAAGCATTGGCTAGAGCACAAAAGGGGCTTTCGTATATTTCACAAAATAGATCCAGTTAGGCTGGGTTCACACGACCTATTTTCAGGCGTAAATCAGGCGTTTTATGCCTCGTTTTACGCCTGAAAATAGGGCTACAATACGTCGGCAAACATCTGACCATTCATTTGAATGGGTTTGCCGACGTACTGTGCAGACAACCTGTCATTTACGCGTCGTCGTTTGACAGCTGTCAAACGACGAGGCGTAAAAATACAGCCTCGTCAAAAGAAGTGCAGGACACTTCTTTCAGACGTAATTTGAGCCGTTCTTCATTGAACTCAATGAAGAGCAGCTCAAAATTTACGGCTGTCAGAGAAGCCTCGCAAAATGCGAGGAGGAGCATTTACGACTGAAACGAGGCAGCTGTTTTCTCCTGAAAACAGTCTGTCTTTTCAGACGTAAATGCCTGCGGTCGTGTGCACATACCCTAAGGGTCAATCGATGGACTTCGGAAAGAATAAATGTATTTAAAGAGGAGATGTCACCTCTCCTGTCATGTATATTTTAATAAATAATTGTATTCCCCATGAAATAACAATTCTGAAACATATTTTCTTAGAACTTTGCGTTGTGTTATTCCTTTGTTATATCTCCTGGAAATGTATGATGAAAGAGAACCTTTCACCTCCCCAAACATGTGCAGCTGAGTGCAACATGTACTAGGCAGGGCTTCACAAACCGTCTCACGTAAAATTATTTTTCTAACACCCTCCGTTATTTACATATCGGTGCCGTTATATTTGGCGCCCGATATGTAAATAATTACCTGAACTGTCAATGGGGCGTTTCTAATTAACTAAATGGCAAGGGGGCGTGATCTCTTCGCTCTGACTCTATCCAATCAGCTGCGGACCGTGTCATTGTGGCTTGCGCTGTGTTCTCTCCCGCGAGAACACACACAGACTTGGTGGTTGTGCTGCAGATAGCGGGGGCATACACTTGCGCACGGCCATTCACGAGTTAGAAAAATAATTTTGCGTGGGACCGTGTTTGTGAAGCCTTTCCTATAACATGCTGCACTCAGCTGCACATGTTTGGGGAGGTGAAAGGTTCTCTTTAAATTTACAACTGGGTGTTATCATTCCCCTAGTCAAAGGGGCGTGTCCCTACACAGTCTCACTCTTTCAGCACTGATTGGACATTGTCAGTCTGTGTACAGACACACCCCCAACTGGTAACATTCAGTTGTAAATTATTTCATGCATATTGACTTTAATGGGTTCTGTCGGCTTTACGTCGGCGTGTCCGTGGTTGCGCTATTGTTTCCAATAATTTCTGCCGAATCTGCGATGGAGGCCCCTAATGGAGCCTCCAACACAGATGTGAACAGCCACTTACCTGTCTCATTTTAGGGGATATGAATGACGCTAGTCAAAAAATATCTTAAAGAGGCTCTGTCACCAGATTTTGCAACCCCTATCTGCTATTGCAGCAGATAGGCGCTGCAATGTAGATTACAGTAACGTTTTGATTTTTAAAAAACGAGCATTTTTGGCCAAGTTATGACCATTTTTGTAGTTATGCAAATGAGGCTTGCAAAAGTCCAAGTGGGTGTGTTTAAAAGTAAAAGTCCAAGTGGGCGTGTATTATGTGTGTACATCGGGGTGTTTTTAATACTTTTACTAGCTGGGCGTTCTGATGAGAAGTATCATCCACTTCTCTTCAGAACGCCCAGCTTCTGCCAGATCACGCTGTGACGTCACTCACAGGTCCTGCATCGTGTCAGACGAGCGAGGACACATCGGCACCAGAGGCTTCAGTTGATTCTGCAGCAGCATCGGCGTTAGCAGGTAAGTCGATGTAGCTACTTACCTGCAAACGCTGATGCTGCTGCAGAATCAACTGTAGCCTCTGGTGCCGGTGTGCCCGCTCGTCTGACACGATGCAGGACCTGTGAGTGACAACACAGCGTGATCTCTCGAGAACACGGCTGTGTCTGCACTGCCAGAAGCTGGGCGTTCTGAAGAGAAGTGGATGATACTTCTCATCAGAACGCCCAGCTAGTAAAAGTATTAAAAACGCCCCGATGTACGCACATAATACACGCCCACTTGGACTTTTACTTTTAAACACACCCACTTGGACTTTTGCAAGCCTCATTTGCATAACTACAAAAATGGTCATAACTTGGCCAAAAATGCTCGTTTTTTTAAAAATAAAAACGTTACTGTTATCTACATTGCAGCGCCTATCTGCTGCAATAGCAGATAGGGGTTGCAAAATCTGGTGACAGAGCCTCTTTAAGAAGTGTTCTACTGAGGACCACGCATTATTTTTCTGTTTCTTTTTTATACCTTGGTGACATAATTGTTATATTATTGAAATTGCCATTTAAGTACTATTCAATGGGATCCTTTACGGTTTTACAGCATTGTTATTAATACTGTCTCATTATTATATTGTATTTTATGTTATCTTATCTCAAATAAACTTGGCTTACTTTACATTAGATTATTTGGCCTTCCAAATATCCCTGCAGATATTTCGGAAAAACTGAGGCTGTATATTTGAGTATAACATAATCAATCCAAAATTGCTCTGCATTGTTTGGGGCCATGTGGGCCCATCTATGACATTTTATGGACTGTTCTCACTGACAGTGTGGCCATGTTGTTAGGTGGTACCTAAGATGTTATTTTGTGTAAGGTGTAAATCCAGTATTGATATTATCACAGTAGGTAGTGATGTTTACTGTACAAATAAAGACTTCATTTTGTATAAGGTATTTTACTCCAGGGCCCAGGCTCAAGCTACATCTTTGCTATTAACAGTTGTCTAATGGAGATTTCTTTGACAATGATAAATATGTCATAAGCATGCTATTTACTGCATAATGTTAGCTGTAAAGGATTCCATTTGGACATACGGTGAGTCTTAGCAACCATACATAAGCCATGTATAAACCAGGTGCATTAGGCTCCGAATGCCTAAAGGCTTATCCCGTAATAGCGTGATTTATCCACTAAGCTCTAAACAAGGTGCCGAAAGCCTCAGTAATAAGGGATGACTAAATATGTAAAACACTGCAGTGACTGGTCATTTCTATCAGGTATGATACATATGTCCTGGGGCATCACTGATTAACCGAGGAACCACTAAGGAAGGAGATAAAGCCATTGCAACTTTAGTGCAATATGGCCACCTGGACAAAGTTTCTGTTTGTTTTTTTAAATAATAATAATAATAATAATAATAATAATAATAATAATAATAATGATGAGAATATATGATCATAATAATACCAATTATTTGTATTATTATAATAGCATTAGCTTTGATCAAAACATAACCAGATGATATATTTTATTTAAGGGAACTACACATATACTCCTCTTGTTCATTTAAACAACCTGCCACATTTTCATTTCAACTATACTGTATGTGTATATTTTATACTATTCTAAGCATATACATTTACTATAAAATATATTGCTATAAATACAGATTTTCCAATTCAGTTCAAGAATAAAGAAAAAAATCTCAAGTGACAGGCTTTTAGTGGGAAATCAGTATGGAATCAATTAATAATTGTTTATCGCTTTGAAGGTATTGTTTTAAATTTTTCATATGGGACTGATATAAATGTATACATTACCCACCATGTTATATTTTATGAATGCACATACATGTTACACGCTTCCTTCATTATTATACTTCCTAAACATTAGGCTTTCTCAAATAGTGACCATCTAATGTGCACTTTTCTCCATCAAAAGACATAATAAGGCATAATCACCCAAATCTGTGAATGATGGTTGTAAGAAATATCAGGCAATAAGCAATAAAGAAAATATTCAACTTCTGCACAAACTTAGTTAAACGTCAAGGAATTTAAAGGCCTAGTTAGCAAGTATATTAGATGAGATATGTCAGTTTTCCAATTTACAACTCTGACTTGTCTCTTGTGATTCCTTATAGCCTCTAGCCATTCTCCTCTTACCTGAGGCATTCTCTGGCAAAAACCTGATGCTTCCAGTCATCCTGTATTCTTGTGTTTCTTCAAAAATAATTGGACAGGCATCTTTCCATAAACAATCATCATTAGCTATCTAGTGTGTACAGAAAAAGAATGGCACACAAATAAGTTCCAATTGTTTTCCAAGTCTAACGCCACAACAGCAGCAGTTTGGTCTGCTAATTTAAATATGATTGACAGGATATTAATGTAATTAGCTCTTACCCAGAATGCATCGGGAACCCGTTCCTACCCTCTCCACAAGTTTTGCTTCATAAAATGTGAACAAATATTGACCATTGCACATGTTGCCGTTCCCCGGCCCCGTTTGTTTTCTGCTTGTGATTAAAGCCATGATGTGAGGTGTCACGGGGAAGATGAATAATATCAGGGGTGCGGATATATGGCTGTACGTTAAGTCATGAATACCAGAGCATAGATTAAATAATTATGTCACAGCGGTGTATCGACTACAGCAAAGGTTGATCTGGAGATACCGCTGAATATAAATGTCTGGATATGACTTATAAACATTCTGTATCCAAGAACCTTCAATATTCTCCTTGTTAAGAAAATTCTGATGGCAGATGGAGTTAATTGTTATCTTTTTAATAGATAATGTTAGAATATCTCAATGCAAACACAGTCGCGTGTATTCATTATTCATATGTCAATGAATTGATTTTATAATTCAGGTTTCTAAAATAAAATTCTTGGAGAGAATTTGCTTATGTCTTAGTAATGCTGTTGTCCAACACACTATTTGCATGTACTACAGAAGCATAATTCGTGTAAAATAGCAACAATTACAATAATGAGAGTAGAGATGAGCGAACTTATCAAAAGTTCGGTTCGGCTAGTTCGCCGAATTTCACAAAAAAGTTCGGTTCGGACCGAACTAGTTCTGACCGAACCTGTCACTTACGTGCGCCGAGCATGCTACTGTCCAGGGTGCTGATAGAGTTAATGGGCTGCACTAACTCTTTCAGCAACCTTCACAGTACATGCTCGGCGCGCGGAAAATACCATTTAAATGTAATAAAAAAATAAAAATTATACGTTCGTACTTACTTTCCTCCTGTCCGGCCTCCAGCGATGACGTTTCATCCCTTTCGCCGCTGCAGCCAATCACAGGCTGTAGTGGCGGTCACGTACGTCAGGATGACGCTTCATCCCACGTGACCGCCTCTGCAGCCAATCACAGGCTGCAGCGGCGACATGAATGAAACGTCATCGCTGGAGGCCGGACAGGAGGAAAGTAAGTATGAACGTATTATTATTATTTTTTGGCATGTATGTATGTTGGCATGTATGTATGTATGTATATCTGTGCATGTATGTTTGCATGTATGTTGGCATGTATGTATACATGTGCATGTTTGTATGTATATTTGCATGTATGTATGTATGTTTGCATGTATGTATTTTTGCATGTATGTTGTCATGTATGTATGTATGTATGTATGTTGTCATGTATGTATATATGTGCATGTGTGTATGTATATTTGTATGTATGTATGTTTGCATGTATGTTTGCATGAATGTATGTTTGCATGTATGTATGCATGTTTGTATGTATATTTGCATGTGTGTATATATATATATGTATGTATGTTGTCATGTATGTATGTATGTATGTATATATGTGCATGTATGTTGGCATGTATGTGCATGTGTGTATGTATGTATGTATATTTGCATGTATGTATGTTGTCATGTATGTATGTATATATGTGCATGTATGTTTGCATGTATGTTGGCATGTATGTATACATGTGCATGTTTGTATGTATATTTGCATGTATATATGTTTGCATGTGTGTATGTATGTTTGCATGTATGTATGTTTGCATGTATGTATGTTGTCATGTATGTTTGTATGTATGTTGTCATGTATGTATGTATATATGTGCATGTATGTATGTTTGCATGTTTTTATTTTTGCATGTATGTTTGCATGTATGTTTATATATATATATGTGCATGTATTTATGTTTGCATGTATATTTGTGCATGCTTGTATATATGTATTATGTATCTTTGCATGTTTGTTTGTATGTATGTTTTCATGTGTGTGTGTGTATGCATGTATGTATGATAGTTTGCATGTATATATGTGTGTATGTTTGCATGTATGTATATTTGCATGTATATATGTGCATGCTTGTATATATGTATGTATGTATGTTTGTATATATGTATGTATATTTGTATATATGTATGTATGTATGGCCATGTATGATACTGTCTGCTGGCGCCCTGTATCTAAGTCAACTTCACGGCAGGCTTCTATACATGGTATAACAGTCAGTATCACACATTAAACTGAATCTAAGCCTACGACATGTTTTATTTCATTATTTTATTTTTTTACAGGTTTGGTGTTTGGACTACGTCGGTTTCGAGGACTACTTCGATGACGGTTTTTTTTCTACAATAAAATGGTTAATGAGGGTTGTGTTGGGGGTGCTTTATTTCAATAAAATATTTTATCTATATCTTTGTCTTTTTCTTTTCAAATTTTATTATTACCACTTTAGTAATGGCCGCTGTCTGAGTGACAACATCCATTACTAAGGCGAGGCTTAGTGTTAGCCGGTGCAGAGGCTAACACTAACCACCATTATTACCCCGGTACCCACCACCACCAGGGGTGCCGGGAAGAGGCAGGTACGATCCAGTACCCGACCATCTGTTGTGATGGTCGGGCTCTGGGGCGGCCGCAGGCTGGTATTATGAGGCTGGGAAGGGCCAAAAACAGTGGACCTTCCCACCCTTGTAATGCTAGGCTGCTGCTGCTGTGTTGTATCTGGCTGGTTATAAAAGTGGGGGGGACCCCACGTCATTTTTTTAAATTATTTATTTATTTACATTTTTTTTTTTTAAAAAGACATGGGGTTCCACCCAATTTATCATAACCAGCCACATACAACACAGTGTTATTAGCCTGGGAATGGACAAAACCAGTGGCCCTTCCCACCCATGTAATGCCAGACTGCTGCGGCCTTGTATATGGCTGGTTATTAAAAATGTGGGGGACCCGTCTATTGCTAAATTTGTTAAATTCCAAAAAAAAAACGACGTGGGGGTCCCCCCCATTTTTATAACCAGCCCGATACAACACAGCAGCAGCAGCCTAGCATTACAAGGGTGGGAAGGTCCACTGATTTTGGCCCTTCCCAGCCTCATAATACCAGCCGACGGCTGCCCCAGTACCCGACCATCACAACAGATGGTCGGGTACTGGATCGTACCAAGCTCTTCCCGGCACCCCTGGTGGTGGTGGGTACCGGGGTAATAATGGGTGGTTAGTGCTAGCCTCTGCACCGGCTAACACTAAGTACCGCCTTAATAATGGACGCTGTCAATCAGCCAACTGCCATTATCTAGGCACTAATAAAGTTTGAAAAAAAAACACAAAGACAATTCTTTTTTATTGAAATAAGAAATCCCCAACAAAACCCTCGTTAACCATTTTATTAAAATTTGAAAAAACGCAGATCTACGCAGTAGTCCAACGAATCGTAGATGTAGTCCAATCGGTACATCAAAATCTGCAACAACATAAAAAAACAGTTATCAATGTGAACAATACCAATACTTCTACTCTCCTACACACACATATATACACGCACACACACACAAACAACCATACACAGACACACATATATACACAAACACAACAAGATATACACACACACATAAACAGACAAACACATATACACGAACTCACACATATCCAAACACACACACACACACACACACACACAGTTATACACACATACACGAACACATATACACAAACACATATACAAACAAAAACACACATACCCAAACACACATATACACAAACACATATACACAAACACACCCATATATACACACAAACACACACCCATATACACACATATACACATATACAAAAACACACACAAACATCTACACACAAACATATACACAAATACACCCATATATACACAAACATATACACAAAACACATATACACAAACACACCCATATATACACACACACATATAAAAACAAAAACAGACAAAGTCACATACCCAAACACACATATATACACAAACACACATACACAAACACGGTTTCTTTTAAATGCTGCTGGGGAACCCGCTCGATCCACTATATAAGGCTGCGCTACAGTGCAGCATTTAAAAGAAACAGGATCCTGACCTGTCCATAGAGTTTAAGGCAGCACAGAGTATTTCAGGAGATGAGCGTGCAGATTCAGTGCTGCTGCGAACTCTGCTCTTACCATTACGTAGCTCTCAGTCTGTTACCTCTCCTCCACTCCTGTCCTCCAGAACACCTTCACATGATTGGCAAGTCACCACGTAATGGTAAGAGCAGAGTTCACAGCAGCACAGAGTATTTCAGGAGATGAGCGTGCGGATCTTGTGCGGGGTGGTGACTTGCCAATCATGTGAAGGTGTTATTGAGGACAGGAGTGGAGGAGAGGTAACAGACTGAGCTACGTAATGGTAAGAGCAGAGTTCACAGCAGCACTGAATCTGCACGCTCCTCTCCTGAAATACTCTGTGCTGCTGTGAACTCTGTTCTTACCATTACGTAGCTCAGTCTGTTACATCTCCTCCACTCCTGTCCTCTATAACACGTTCACATGATTGGCAAGTCACCACCACGCACAAGATCCGCACGCTCATCTCCTGAAATACTCTGTGCTGCTGTGAACTCTGCTCTTACCATTACGTGGTGACTTGCCAATCATGTGAAGGTGTTCTTGAGGACAGGAGTGGAGGAGAGATAACAGACTGAGAGCTACGTAATGGTAAGAGCAGAGTTCACAACAGCACTGAATCTGCACGCTCATCTCCTGAAATACTCTGTGCTGCCTTAAACTCTGTGGACAGGTCAGGATCCTGTTTCTTTTAAATGCTGCACTGTAGCGTAGCCTTATATAGTGGATCGAGCGGGTTCCCTAGCAGCATTTAAAAGAAACAGGATCCTGACCTGTCCACAGAGTTTAAGGCAGCACAGAGTATTTCAGGAGATGAGCACGGGCAGCCGTTCGTTTTTCCGAGCCGTGCTCCCATCATGCACACGACCGTAAAAACACCCGTTATTGCGGGTCGTAATTACGACCCGCAATAACGGGCTCATAGACTTCTGTTACCCACGGGTACCTTTCCGTATTCTCACGGGAAGGTGCCCGTGCCGTTAAAAAAATAGAACATGTTCTATTTTACGGGCCGTGCTGCTATAATTATAATGACAGCACGGTTCGCAAAAGCGGCCGGCTGCCCGTGGCCGGCCGGCCGTGCTCGTAGTTACGAGTCGTAATTACGAGCACGGCCCGTAAAATAAAAAAATAGAA
Organism: Rhinoderma darwinii; assembly: GCF_050947455.1. Taxonomy (NCBI): domain Eukaryota; kingdom Metazoa; phylum Chordata; class Amphibia; order Anura; family Rhinodermatidae; genus Rhinoderma; species Rhinoderma darwinii. Next base: position 130,608,609 of record NC_134687.1, on the reverse strand, counting down.
CATGTTCTATCTTTTTAACGGCACGGGCACCTTCCCGTGAGAAAACAGGAAGGTACCCGTGGCTAACAGAAGTCTATGGGCCCGCTATTTCGGGTCGTAATTACGACCCGTGATAACGGGTGTTTTTATGGTCGACTCGTGTGCATGAGGCCCCGTAATGACGGGTGGCTACATGTGTGCACCCATCATTACGGCAGCGTTGCTAGGTGACGTCAGTAAGGGTATGTGCACACACACTAATTACGTCCGTAATTGACGGACGTATTTCGGCCGCAAGTACCGGACCGAACACCCTGCAGGGAGCCGGGCTCCTAGCATCATATTTATGTACGATGCTAGGAGTCCCTGCCTCTCCGTGGAACTACTGTCCCGTACTGAAAACATGATTACAGTACGGGACAGTTGTCCTGCAGAGAGGCAGGGACTCCTAGCATCGTACATAAGTATGATGCTAGGAGCCCGGCTCCCTGCACTGTGTTCGGTCCGGTACTTGCGGCCGAAATACGTCCGTCATTTACGGACGTAATTAGTGTGTGTGCACATACACTAAATAGTCACTGTTCAGGGTGCTGAAAGAGTTAACTGATCGGCAGTAACTGTTTCAGTACCCTGGACAGTGACTACCGATCACAGTACCTGTAAAAAAAAAGACGTTCATACTTACCGAGAACTTTCTGCTTCCTCCAGTCCGGTCTCCTGGCCGTTGCCTTGGTGACGCGTCCCTCTCGACATCCGGCCCGACATTCCTTGATGACGATGCAGCCTTGTGAGCGCTGCAGCCAATCACAGGCTGCCGCGGCCTCTGCAGCCAATCACAGGCTGCAGAGGCCTCTGCAGCCAATCACAGGCTGCCGCGTCAGAAAAGGTCGGACTGGAGGAAGAAGAGGGACTCGTTAACAAGACAACGACCGGGTACGTATGAAATGCTTTTTATTTTATTTTTAATCAGCAGCCTCTTTTCTCTATCAGTGATTGATAGAGATAAGTGGCTGCCGATTTGTATAATGTTTTTGACCGGGTTCGGTCAAAACGGGTTCGGCCGAACCCGGTGAAGTTCGGATTCGCTGCGAACCGAACTTTACCGGAAGTTCGGACCGAAACCGGGTTCGGTTGTCCCGGTTCGCTCATCTCTAAATGAGAGTAGCAAATATAGGGATTATTTTGATAGATCACATACTTTGACACTAATGAATGGAATAACCACATAACATGAGAATTCAGCTGTAATTTCCATATCACATTCCCCTTAAGCAGAACAGAAAAAAACACAATGAAATTATGTATGTAGTGAATTTAATTAACTTAAATAATTTTTTCTCCAGTATTTCCAGTAAATTGCAATAGGCTCCCCATAAAAGTAGTAGGGTTTTCTTGCACTTTCTAATATTTTTGTTTAGCTTGTCATTTGTATAACTGAATAAGTGTATTATGCTACTCCACATATGCAGTCACAGTATGCAATTTTTAATGTCATCTGAGATTTGTTACAGACGCAAGTTGTTACCGTACTCAAAATTCTCCTTTGGAAATGGCTATTTTAAGGGGATATCTGTTTTAGACAACCCCTATCCATATGTCCTATTAATCATAGCGGATAGCCTCTACAATGAGCGTCTCTCCTTCTGGAGAACACGGCTCGTCTACGCATTATATGTCTGTAATGCTCTATCTCCCCTATATAGAAATCCTCATTGTCGGGGAATCTGTATTGTGCTAAGGATTAGTCCAAATTAGACAAGCCCTTTTAGCTGATTGTTGAACATTAATTTCGCAATGCATAATCTTAAGATTTAGGCTGGGTTTACATTAAAATCATTATCCACGGCACAATCTGTAAATCTTTTGCAACAGCTATGGCTGCCTAGGGCATGATATTGCAAATGTCATCACTAGGCAGTGATTATGCTTCTCAATAATCAATTAATTTGGTAGCAATAATCATCAATAAAAAATACTTACTACTGGTAAGCTACATGTAGTGTTTGTTCCTTGATGATCAAAATTGTTGTATTGCATGAAAAGTTTCACGGTTCAACCTACACTACATCAACTGAAAAAAAATCCAACACAAACTCAAAACTCATCCATGAAAACTACAGTCTGCTCATAATGAGCTTAAAGGGGTTGTCCAGTTTCTGCTAAATAATGTTATTTTTTTTGTATAATTAAAAGTTATACAATTTTCCAATATACTTTCTGTATTAATTCCTCATGGATTTCAAAATCAATGCTTGTTCTTATTCAGTAGGAACATTCATTGTTTACTTACCAGTGGATAAAATTCTGTCCATGGTCATGTGATGGACACACAGGTGCACGGCTCGTTACCGTTACATATGTGCATCAGAGCTGTGTCTTTTAACTACCCCAGCACCTGTGTCTCCATCACATGACCATGGACAGAATTTTATCCACTGGTAAGTAAACAATGAACGTTCCTACTGAATAAAAACAAGCATTGATGTTGAAAACCATCAAGGAATTAATACAAAAAGTGTATTGGATAACTGTATAACTTTTATAACATCTATTTGCTGAAACTGGACAACCCCTTTAATGTGTGCTGGAACAGAATATTGATTACTGATTAGGATATCTTAACTTGATGTAAATTGACAACATTGTGTTTACAAATAGCATTAAAAGATCCAATAAAATTTGCATTTGAAAGATATACTTTCTTTTCATCTCTGGGGATAAATTAGCAGATCGTTATTTACAAGCCGCACTTCTTCCCAAATGAGCAATGATTTTATCATAAGCCTTTGCCATGCATGAATAAACACACCACAGTGTATAAAATAAATCAGTTAATCTGTTGCAGAATTGGCTCTTATTATTCTATTGATTTAACTTTCCTGGAGTTATCATCCTTTTCTCTGAGCAAGAATGACCATTTGGAACAACATCACATAATAAATATAAATCTTGTAGAAAGTAGTCTTAATGGCAACTAGCCAATTCCTCCTCATTAATACAATTCCAACAGGACCATGAATAACATTATGCTGCACCTGTAAAACAGATGAGTAAGTGTACTTAATGAAAAGCAGATGAATGAATTTGCCACATTATAATTAGAAATATTTGAGCAGAATCCATATAAAAATGTGCTGAAGAATAACTTAATTATAGACATTCACTATCAACATAGAAGCAATATCAATCCATATTTTTAATAGACATTGTCCTTAAATATTCAAACAGATTCTCCAATCCCTTCTATGCAAAAATTGGTAAATTTAGCCTAATTCCCAGGTGTAATTACTGGCAAAGATTAAAGGTTCTATCAAAGCCAGGATATTGTTGTTCTGGAGCAATAGACTAGTAGAGCATGTACACTAAGGCCTCATGCACACGACCATAGCCATGTGCACGGCCGTGATTTTCGAGTCGGCCAGGGGGCCGAGTGTCCCCCACGAGCCGCCCGCAAATCGCAGGCCGTGCACATGGCCGCGGCCATTAATTGCTATGAGCCTGGACCTGGAAACCACGGTCGTGTGCATGGGCCCATAGAAATTAATGGGGCCGCAATTCTCCCATGGATTTTCAGGGGAATTGCGGCCGCAAAAGCACGTTCATGTGCATGGGGCCTAACCCTTTACCTATAGCTTTGGGTATAATCATTAGTACATATTTTGTCTTCCTTCTCTTTCCTCTTGTGCAGTTTGGTTCTAGTAAAGCAGGAATGCAGCCACTCTGAGGGTATGTTCACACGCAGTAGCAAAATACGTCTGAAATTACGGAGCTGTTTTCGTCTGAAAACGGCTCCTGATTTTCAGACGTTTTTGTAACTACTCGCGTTTTTCGCAGCGTATTTTGCTGACGTTATTGGAGCTGTTTTTCAATGGAGTCAATGAGAAACGGCTCCAAAAACGTCCCAAGAAGTGACATGCGTCTTTTTACGTGCCGTCTTTTGACAGCGACGCATAAAATTACACCTCGTGGGAACAGAACATCGTAAAACCCATTGAAAGCAATGGGCAGATGTTTGTAGGCGTCTAAGAGCCATTTTTTCAGGCGTAATTCGAGGCGTAAAACGCCCGAATTATGTCTGGAAATAGGCCATGTGAACATACCCTGATACTAACAACACTGCCATGATGATATTTGCCTCTGCAAAGAAAGGAGGGAATGGAGAACCAAAAAATGGAGTGGATGAAAAGAGTAAAAATTGGTACTGCCTTAAAGAGGCTCTGTCACCGCATTATAAGTGCCCTATATTGTACATGATGTGATCGGCGCTGTAATGTAGATTACAGCAGTGTTTTTTATTTAGAAAAACGATAAATTTTGACTGAGTTATGACCTATATTAGCTTTATGCTAATGAGTTTCTCAATGGACAACTGGGCGTGTTTTACTATATGACCAAGTGGGCGTTGTACAGAGGAGTATATGACGCTAACCAATCAGTGACCAATCAGCGTCATACACTTCTCTCCATTCATTTACACTGCAAATAGCGATATAGATATATCGCTATCTGCAGCCTCATACACACACTGTAACGTTACTGCAGTGTCCTGACAATGAATATACATTACCTCCAGACAGGACGTGATGTGTATTCAGAATCCTGACCACATCTGTAGCGTCTCTGTGAGACTACAGCACAGCACAGCGAGATCTCGCTGTGAATGACAGCTTACAGCGTAATCTCGCGAGACTACGCCTGCTATCCTGTAACTCACAGAGATGCTACAGAAGTGGTCAGGAGAATGAATACACATCACGTCCTGGCTGGAGGTAATGTATATTCATTGTCCTGACACATGAGTAGCGTTATAGTGTGTTTATGTGACTGCACATAACGATATAGCTATATCGCTATCTGCAGTGTAAATGAATGGAGAGAAGTGTATGACGCTGATTGGTCAGCGTCATACACTTCTCTGTACAAGGCCCACTTGGTCATATAGTAAAACACGCCCAGTTGTGCATTGAGAAACCCATTAGTATAAAGCTAATATAGGCCGATCACATAATGTACAATATAGGCCACTTATAATGTGGTGACAGAGCCTCTTTAAGTATAAGGCCCTGTTCACACTGAGTTTTTTTAACGCAGTTTTTGCCTTGGAAACCATGGCAAAAAAACGGCCGAAATTGCCTCCCGTTGATTTCAATGGGAGGTGGAGGCGTTTTTTTCCCTCTAGCGATTATTCTGCAGGTGGGAAATAAAACGCCTCCACCTCCTATTGAAATAAATTGGAGGCAATTTTGTTGTTTTTTTTTTTTTTGCAAAAACTGTGTAAAAACAACTCAGTGTGAACAGGGCCTTATAAAAGGAAGTGGCAATATAACTCGTGTGGGCGCTGAGCCGCTTCATTTGTGTTAGACTTTTTCCGGAAAGCCGATGTAGAGGAGTACGGGCTCATAGACTTTCTATTGAGCCCTTACTCCAATACATTGTTTTACGGGAAAAGCCGAACAGAAACAAAGCGGCTCAGCGCTCACACAAGCGCTTCTGCTGCTTAGTTTTAGCGATTGGTGGGGGTCTCAGTGCTTGGTCCCCCACCAATCAAAACTTCTGACATGTCACAATGACATGTCAGAAGTTTGTTGACCGTTTAGTTACCCTTTAATAAATATCTTCTAGCTTGCACTATGGTTTTGAATCTGCCTTTGTGTTTGCATGTACTTACATCTCAGTGACTAGTGACTCTATTGAGAAATATAAGTAACTCTTGGTGGTGTGAGTTTTGAAAATTGGGTTTAACTTCACAAAAAGGCACACTTTTGCAAATGTTATTTTGAAGTCACAACAATTCCATGAGATAAAGCATCACACAACCACTGTCCCTGTGTAGCCCGAGCATTAGCCTTGAGCTGCAGTATGGTTCTTTGTGCCAGGTAATGCCTGACACAAGAGATTTGTACAATTCAGGTTCCAGGTTGCATCCTGTGTTTTGAGCCAGAAATCCTTTTTTTGTGCGCATAATAAAATTAATAAATGGCAAAATAAACAGCTGATATATTGACATATTTGCTATGATTACTACTTATACCTGCAGGTTCCTTTGAAGTCTTTACAAAGTTTAAGTTAACACTAAGAAGCCAAGTGCAATATTGTAACATACTTTAGATTCTGCTTCTATTTTAGTCTGAGTCCCAATGATCAAGAAAAAGTGAATGTTTCATAGTGAGAAACTTTACACTCTGAATGAAGCATTACCCATTCCTCTAGACTACAAATCAAAGGCTATCTCTTAGGCTTCTTAAAAATTAATTTTAAAATCTGATCCTGATTGTAGTTTTATGGTAATTTCAAGCCATCAATCATCCGTATACCTTAAGTCTCCAGGTTCAATGGTTTCCCTACAGAGCTCATTCATTTCCCCTCATTATATTTCTTGAGTAGAAAAAAAGGCAGATATTACACTGCAATAGAAAATGAACCAAAGCTGCAAATTTGCAAGAGTAAAATCAAGTGTAGCAAGATGTGAAAATATGTGTTCTCTGGTTGTGTAGACAGTAAACAAAATTTTAGAAGCAATAAAATGGATTTCATAGTTGTTTTGTATAGAAATCAATAAATATATTCCACAGTAAGCATTTTACCTGTAACGCAGCAAGGGGTCATTCAGTAAAGCACATTGCAGCAAATACAGCAAAATATGTAACTTTACTGTTCAGACAAGAAACATGTGTATTGAAACCACAAATGTCCTTCTCTTTTCCTTTGCATTAGAAAATAGACAACAATTGGTGACATGCAGCTGATTGGCTGCAAATAGATTTAGCTGGTGACAAGTTGAGATTATGCTAGGACTTCTGCTGAGAGAGGGAGAGAAAGAGTGTCTTCATTCACAAACTAAAATAGAGCCATTCATATGGCTGCTGCAAAGATCATACACTGTCAAATTAGGCCCTTTCACAATGTGTTTTCCCTGTACATTTGACATGTGTGTTGGGAAATCTCTCGGCGAATACGACAAACGTACCCATAGGCTTCCATAATACCGACAGAGGCCCAAAGAGCGTTCTGTCAGGTGGTATATGTCAGGTATTCAGAGGTATCCAGTAAAAATAACGTATACATTAAACGTTTATGTTTTTTAACTTGGTAGCCTACGTATGGGTGACGGATGCCATTGCAAGACATCTGTCACCGTTTAACATATATATCATGCTCTTTCTGATAGATTTTTCTGACGTTATTGCCCATGTGATACATGCATTAAAAGGATGCCTAATAGTGGTATTCATCACCAATCATATATATATTTGGCAAGGACGTGGTGTCCGAGGCACAGTTAGCTCCACCCACAGCCGGACCTGCATGAAGCCTGTGAGGAAGGAGATGTGAGTGCTCAGTCTGTCTGTTGTTTGTGCCTCTAGTAGTCCGTGTGTCATGCCAAGCCAGTTTCACATCCCCACACAGTATCTCGATGCAATTTAGATCTAGGCTTTGACTTGGCTGTTCAAGAACCAGCCATTTCCTTTTTTCAGCCATTCCTTAGTATGTTTAGGGTCACTGTCATATTGCAACACTCACTTTTGGCTGAGCTTCAGTCTTCTGACAGATGGTCTCACATTATCCTCAAGTACTCTCTAATACAATGAAGAATGAATAGTGCAGTATATAATGGTGAGTAACCCAGACCCTGTTAAAGAAGCAGCCCTAAACTATAACATTTCCGCTGAACTTAGCATGGCCTAGCCTGGGCAGGTTGGCAGTTGTTTAAAATCGTATTTATTTGTAATTGATTTTCTGGACAGGGGAATGATTGATGTCAAATATGTCAGTTAATGTCCTGTCCTGTACTGAAAAAAAGTTCCATGAAATACTGCGGGAGATTGTTTCTGTAAAAGGGGTAAAAACCAACAGAAGGAAATGGTATAACTGTAAAAATATTTATTTTTCAGTGATTTGTTTGTAATGGGTGTGTAGGGACTCGCAATACGATGGTAACCCTTGACGCGGGTTACGAACTTGCGTATTTTGGCCAAAATATCAACTAATATCTCATGTTTATCATGGATATCTTTTCAGGATGCAGCTGGGCCTTGTAGTGCTAGGGGAGAATAGTGTGTCAGTGTATTGTATGGTACACTTGGAAAACTGCTGGGCTAGCCCACCTGGTCTAATAGAATGGGTGTGACTAATAGGCTGCATGCCAGCATGGTATACTACATGTAACCATGTGACTGACACACTTATAAAAGCTAGATTTGTGTGCAATGATACCCCCCTCATGAATAGTAGGTGTGAGAGTGTCTGTTTATCAGTATATTTCACCAGTGTAATCTCCCTCTATGTAGCATTGTGGTTTATCTGCATCCTGCTGGTAAGTGGTGTCTGCCCTTATGAGTAAGTATGGCCTGTTCAGTGATTTTAAATTAATATATTTATTTTTCAGTGATTTGTTTGTAATAGGAGTGTAGGGACTGGCAATACGATAGGGACCCTTGACGCGGGTTGCAAGCTTGCGTATTTTGGCCAAAAGATGAACTAATACCTCATGTTTATCATTGATATTTATCGTTTATCATGGATATCTTTTCAGGATGCAGCCAGGCCTTGTAGTGGCGGGAGAGAATAGTGTGTCAGTATATTGTGTGGTAGATCTGGATTGTGCTGGTCAGCCCGCCTGGTCTAATGGGCGTGACTAATAGGCTGTATGCCAGCATGGTGCACTACATGTAACCATGTGACTGACACACTTATAAAAGCTATATCTTTGTGTAATGATAATACTAAGCAACCACTCCCCCTCATGAATAGTAGGTGTGAGAGTGTCTGTTCATCAGTATATTTCACCCGTGTAATCTCCCTCTATGTAGCATTGTGGTTAATCTGCGTCCTGCTGGGAAGTGGTGTGTGTACCTGCACTTTTGAGTAAGTATGGCCTGTCCAGTGATTTTAAATTAATATATTTCTTTTTCAGTGATTTGTGGGTATACCTGTGAAGTTTTGGTTGAATAAATTATTGCAAAGTTTTTTTTTGTTCTATTACATTTTCTTTAACTATTTATTGTAATGACGGGGGTAGGGAAACAGACAAGTGAGCCCTAATCTACCCGCCACTCAGTCCCTGCCTACTTGCAATGACCCGCCCTAGGCGACGGTCCCTACGCTCAATAAGTGCACGACAGACAAACAGACAAGGGTACACAGAAGCAAGGGAAAGGGGCAGTTGCCCACGGCAACACCGTGAGCAACAAGAGTGGTGAACGAGCCGAGTCAAACCAGGAGTGTACGAGGTACCAAATGCAGAGCAGGAGAGTAGTGAACAAGCCGAGTCAAACCAGGAGTGTACGAGGTACCAAACGCAGAGCAGGAGAGTAGTCAGTAAGCCAGGGTCAATATGAAGCAGGGTCAAATAGTTCAAGAAGCTGCAGCAGGGCCAGGAAACCAAACGAGAAGAATCACAAGCAAGGAGGAACAGGAAAGGCAGGTATAAATAGACAGAGGGCTGGAGCTAGCTCCGTCTGGCCAGGCTGTGATTGGCTCTCCCACTCCTAAGCCTGCCATCCTGAGTGGTGGAAGATGGAGTCAGTCTCACAGACATAGAAGCAGGTGCAGACTGATTACCTATGGGCGTTGACACAGAAGCTGTGCCTGGCAGATCCTTAACATTTATACTGTTTGATTGAATATTTATTTCCATGTTTTTTAAAAATATAAAAACTTTACATGGGGTGTCCTCATTTGTACACATGACTGTACATCATAATAGATTATCATTTCCTTTAGAATGTCATCATTATTAGTTCAATATACTGTATTTAATTTATCTTTAATACCCAGGTACCTCAAACCTACTTTTGGTCAACTCGTAAGCAATGTTTTTTTTAGACTGTGCATGATGTCTTGTTGAAAACAGCTACCAGGATACCCAATGACACAACTGGTTAGCGCAAATAAGCAGGTAACTTGCTGGGTGGCAACAATTCATACAGTGCCAAAAAGATCCATGAATTCTAATCGTATTATACTTTGTACCATTATATTTTCCTTAAATGCTAAACTGCTAAACTGTTCTAAAACAGAATTGGCAATACATTGATAAATCTGATTGCATTCCTTTCCTTATGCTATAATATTAAAATAACCGTTCTTGGCTTATTTTATATAATCTTCATAGTGTTTTAGGCTACAGAACTGACAGGGCTTAATTTAGCTTGACTCTACCTTCAATAATACGATCTTAGTATCGCAGGAGTATACAAAAACCTTGATACATTTTTAAAATCCATCTGTCAGTATCAATTTCTTGGTATTGTAGGTCTTGATATACACAGAGCAATAGGACCCGATGAATTTGTGTCACTGGCATAGTGGTTTAAAATACATTTTACAGATATAAATCTCAGCAGAGCGAAAACACATTTAAAATAGGAATAGCACACACTTATAAACCCTTCAATACTTATTCTATACGGAAAGAGTGAAGGCAAAGTTGAGATTTATTCACAAGGGACAGTGACTGCTTTATTAATGCAAGAAGGCACACTCAAGTAATGTGCTTACCAAAAGCATAATATAAACAAGCAAGAACAATAAAAATCCCTCTAAAATTGGCAGTAACTTGTACATAGTGACCTGTTTTCTATTTCATGGCTTCAGGGAAAACAGTTTTAAGGCTATGTACACCTTTTTCTCTCGGGGTATTTATATGTCTGTAATAAGCTGAATTTTAACTGTATTTTAAAATGTTCGGTTTAAATAATAATATAGGGAAAAGTGCATCTTGAGTAAAATTACATTTCACAGCTGAAATGAGTCATCTGAAAATTCTACTTCCCTTAGAATAAAAATTAAAACAATGTGTTCTGTAATAAAGACTTCATGGGAAAGCATATACAATATAGTAGGAGACATTTTACAAAGTTACATTGTTAAAGAGACATGTTACTTTACTGCAGGCTACAATTCCTGTGTAGTAAGAGACGCATCAAATTTGACAGCAGAAGAGAACCTCTTACCCTTTTTATTCTCTCAATTTTCAATTGATTCTAAAATAGGATGTCATTCGATCCTACATTCAGAACTTTTCAGTTGTACTGGAAAACATTTAAAGCCTTATTTCACTTGCAAAGTCACTTTTCTGTGATGTAATACCAATAAAATATGTTGCCCCATGCTGCTATGCACGTTCCTCTTATGTTGTCCATTCTGCATGTTTTCATGCCGTCTTCTCCCCTGCTGTCAGTGACTTCCTTTTTTGGTGACTATATACTGCCTATTCGTGTGATACACTAGCGGTTGTCAAAAGTAGTTAGGTTCAGTTTACATCTGCGTTGGAAGCCATAAAGTAGTTCTGGATTAGTTGCACAAACGACACCAGTGGCTCTCGACCAACCCCATTAAAATACAATGAGATCTGTCAGGTTCCGCTGAGGTGTTTGTTGTCTTGACAGTAAAAATAGCGCTGCGTTCAGCCCTTTTTTTCCCAGTCAAATTTAACGGAATCTGCGAAGAAGGCTTTAATTGGAGGTAAGCTCCCTGATTTAAAGGTGTTTTACGGGTTTATAGAAATAAAGATTATTTATTATATAATGAAAATTATGAAACTTTCTGATATACTTATTTTTTCCATTTTTCAAAAAAAATTTTCTCTCTCTGCTTATTTTCAGTGAATCTTCAACATTCTTGTTTATATCCAGAGGCTGAAACCCGATAAGTGCTGCACACACTAGTGCAGGGTTCATTAAGTGTATTAGTGCTCTCTCTCGTAACAAGCCATGCACCTGTGTCACTGAAAGCAAGCAGAGTTCTTGAAAATAGTTAAGAGTTAAGAAAACATATTAAGAAGTTACTTTACTTTTCTCTATAGATGTTTAAGCTTTATATATACATAAAACTGGGAAATCCCAAGAACAAATCACAAGAATAGTTGCTGCATTAGGAACATTTTTTCTATAGATTTTTTAAATGTAACCTTAAATGGATTAAGAGTGCAGCAGAATGCACTTTGAGTTAAATAACGTTATAATTTTATATTTTGGGTCGGTACGGATGCAGCAAAAAAAAAAATGGTGTACTTTTTTATTTTATTTTTTTAAATAATAACGCATTATTAATGCTTGGCTTTTTTTCTCTTTTTCATATTTGTAAACATTCTATTTAAAAAAAAAAATTTTTAGTCTTTGAAAGAGGAGACGCTAGTGCAGCTTGTGACAGAACGTTTTAAAGTGCTTAAAAATGTACCATCTGTACATTTAATAACTGTACCTACAACACTGCCTCATTTGATGACTAAGCTAGGGCTACACACACAACATTATTGTCATGCAACTATCGAGCGACTGAGGCTTCCTCAGAATAACATCGAGACACAGTTGACTTTAACAGTTGACTTTAACTTTAGTGCGAAACGACTCTCTCAGACAGAGATGATTTATTGCATAGACTTTAATTCTAAGACAAGAAATAAAAAGGATGCGAGACTAAGCCCCGGAAAGTCACATGTGAATTTTTTTTTTATTTTAAGAGAAAGAAGCTACATTACTTTAGTTATACCACAATATGTAAAATGTCTGAATGTCTCAAGGAAACGCTTTCAAGACCTCTTCCTTTTGATGAAATCCAAAGTGGACATCCTTCTACTTCAAGAAACTCTCTTTAACATACGACCAATATTCTCTCTAGTATTGTAGCCCTCACCCTACTTCAGCAAAAGCGGGGGTCAGTATTGCACTACACAAAAAAAAAACAATACTACTCTCCTTCAAACCTTCTTTTAATCACTTCCCTGAACCTCATAAGCCTCACCAGCCTTAGTAAATTAATTTCTGTTCCCTATCGAGTTACATTCTGTGACACCAGATGACAGACAAACCCTATCAGCCCCCTAAACTTATGATGCAGCCCGAAAAACTTTGAACTAATTTCCCAATGAGAAAAGCCCAGATGGACTACACATTACAAAAAACTCCACTATATTCTTGGCACCAGATTTCTTACACTGTGCAATGGCCTACTGAATGGTGCCCATCTGCTGGCCCAATCTCTCAAATTACCTCATCACGCTTCTTCCTAAAGAAGTAGATAAAAATGATTGCAGGAATTACCACCCAATCTCCCTTCTCCCTGCTGACTTGAAGTGGTGGGCCAAGCTTCTTGGTATTCTTCGGTCCTGAACTAATGGGTTTGTATCCCAATGCAAAGGAAAGCATAACACAAAGATACCCCTGATTTTACTCTGCACCATTGCTGTGAAAGCATTTGACCGGGTTAGGTCACAGGATATATCATAAATGACATATAGATGTGGATCCCACCTCTGGGACCCGCACCTATCTCTAGAACGGGGCCCCCTTAACCCCGTTTTACTGCTCTGTTTTGTGGCTGAAGCATGTGATTCCCGACCATGAATTACGGAAACAGCATAGCTCACTGAGCTACGCTGTTTTCGTAACTCCCATAGAACTGAATGGTAGTTACGTAAACAGCGTAGTGTGCATGATACGCTGCTTCCGTAACTGCCAATCACTACTAAATGCTCATGCAATTTATTTTCTCTTTACACGGTCCCATCAGGCAGACTGAGAATAAACAGCACTCTGTCTCCTGCACCATACACAATGGCACTAGGCAAGGGTGTCCACAATCTCCTGCATTATATATCCTCATCAACCTCTTGGTAACCCTTATTCAGAAATTCCGACACACCCAGGAAATAAAAGGTATCACTATTAACAATTTCTCTCACAAAACTGCTGCTTTCATGGATGATCTGCTCCTAACTATTTCTAACCCCCGAAGAAACCCTATATCGGATACTGAACATTTTTGAAGATTTTGCGCAGGTCTCAAATTTCAAGATTCATTTTATGCAATGTTAAATACTTTTGTATCAAAAAAGACAAAAGTATAGAAGGTATGATATCTTCATTGGCTAACCATAAAAATTATAAATGCAATCTTTCAGAGCACACAGGCTCCTTCTTCAGGCAAGTTTACAAATGAATGACTTAGAAAAAAGCACAACATTTAGATGTTACACAAAGACCATTAGTACATGAGGTGATACATCATTAAGATAAGCCGGGGCAAAAAAACGGAGGTTATAGGGGTGATGACTTAGGAGTTAAGGCATCTGGAGTCAGTCGGATGGGGGATGTGACGTGTGTCCATGTAATGGCTCATAAATCCAGGTGTTAGATTGAGGCCTTGTGTCAATGACTGGAATTTTATCATCGTCTTGAATTCCCAAATTTTTCTCTCTCTGTTGTTTTTAAAATGACCCTTTAGTATTAGGACTTTTAAATCTGCCAAACTGTGATCAGGTCCAGAGAAGTGTTTTCCCACGGGTGTATCCATCTCCTTTTTTATTGTATGTCTGTGTAGATTCATCCTGGTTTGTAGTTTTTGTATTGTTTCTCCAATGTAGATTCCTTTATTGATGCACCTTGTACACAGGATCATGTAGACTACATTGGAGGATGTACAGGAGAATGTGCCAGTGATTTTATAGTCCTGCTGCGTGTTTGGTATCTGGATGGTGTTTGATGACAAGATGTTGGTACAGGTCTTGCACTTTCTACTGTTGCAAGGAAAAGTGCCAGTCTCTGATGGTGCTGAGAGGGCACTTCCGATCAGGAGATTCCTTAGGTTTGGTTGAGATTAATTTGACAAAGTCTTAAATCCTCAACGTCTCAGCCCCACAGCAATATATCCAGTCTTTACATTCTATTGCCCCATTCTAATGGCCAGACTGCTCCATCAAATATCTTTGAGTCTACTTTTCTAAAGAATCATCTACTCATTTTTATCTAACTACACTACCTTAATAACAAAAATTCAATCCCAGTTGAACTCTTCAAATTCTGTTCCTCTCCTGGATAGGAATAAAAACATATATTTTACCTCAAATTTTATATACACTCCAGACAGTTCTCAGCTCTTTACCTAGATAATTTTTGTAACAAAATTTTCACAGGTTTCTTTTGGAAAGGGAAACACCCATGGCTACCCTAAAGCAACAAAGCTGTGGCTTTGGATAACCTGATCTCTGCCTGTATTACCAGGCAACACAACTTAGTAGATGGATGCTCATCAACAACCATTCAACAACCACCCCACATATTCTCATTGGGAGAAGTTTGATTCTATCTATATTAAAATGCTACAGATGTGCCAATCCTCATACTCCAAAATCTATGAAGAACATTAACCTGTTTTCAAAGGGACCCCTGCTCACTTTCCACAACGTCTTCAAGAGCTTTTCAGGCACAGGATCCTTTTCTTCACTTATGTCACTTCATATGTTGCCACAGCTTCTAAACGCAGATTCCTGGAGTATGGAATTTGCTCCTGCCTGTGTCTTTATCGGAAAACTTCATTGATAGGAAAGCACCCAACCTCAAAAGCCCGCTTAAACCTTCTACCAAGACCTAGATACATTTTCTGGATGAGGCTAACTTTCATGGTCTATGTACCAAATTTCTTCGTAAATTAGAAACTCCACCTGAACAATCTTGGTCTGAAGACCTTCCTTCTTCTACCTTCGCCCCCAGCAAACACACTCTCTAAAATTTACTCTGACTTTCTATTGAGGGATGCTCCTAAAAAAACACATGTGAAACTTTAACCTGTCTGGAAACCATATGTTAAAAGTCCCCATATGCTGTAGCACTAGCCTTACATTTTTTTTTAGAACTCTTAGGCTATGTTCCCACGGGGTATTTTGCCGAGTTTTTTGACGCGGAAACCGCGTCGCAAAACTCGGCAGAAACGGCCCGAGAACGCCTCCCATTGATTTCAATGGGAGGCGTCGGCGTCTTTTTCCCGCGAGCAGTAAAACTGCCTCGCGGGAAAAAGAAGCGACATGCCCTATCTTCGGGCGCTTCCGCCTCTGACCTCCCATTGACTTCAATGGGAGGCAGGAGAAAGCGTATATCTCGCTGTTTTATGCCCGCGGCGCTCAATGGCCGCGGGCGAAAAACGGCGCGATAATTACCGCGAAAATCGGCGTGCAGGGAGAGGAAAATCTGCCTCAAAGTTCCAAACGGAATTTTGAGGCAGATATTCCTCCCCCAAAATACTCCGTGTGAACATAGCCTTAAACTACTTACATGTATGTTTTGGTGATCCACTTGTAAAGTGCAGTCCTCTAAAAATTTATAGTGACTTTCAGATATGTCTAGCTCCAAATGCACTCTATCAATACACGTGCTGTTCTTTGACTCCTACCTTTTATTACTCTATTGTTAGAGTCTCTTCACACTTGTCTGTAATGCCCTGTTTAAACAAGGAAGCGATCAACAGATGAACGAGCAAACGCTTGTTTATCTACTGATCGTATCATTTAAAAAAAGTAACATAATATCGTTGCTGGCAGCGCATCTCTGTGTAAACAGGGAGATGCGCTGCCGACATGATAATAATGTATGGGGACGAGCGATCGGAGTAACGACCACTGGTCCCCATCCATAGATCCGTGTGACAGGAGCAAACAAGTGCCGATCAACGATGTCTCATTGATTGGCGCTCGCTGCACCGGCCAAAATCGACCAGTGTAATAGGGGCTTAATGGACCTCTGTGATTTTAGAAAGATTCTATTTTGCATCAATTAATGCCCAAAAATAACTTGTAACAGATATAAAATGTGGCATGGAATGTTTTTATCTGTCAGCCCAACTGTTTTTTTGGGGGGGATATTAATTGTCAATTGTAAATTCTTATCCGTTTAGACACTAATATTAAATGCCCCCATAGTTTGTTTTGCCTTTTTTACTTATTTGTCATTTGCTTTAAAAAAAAAACAAAAAAACAAAAACCCCACAATTAAACATATGACAAATGGGTGTAAACAGAGTCTTTTCAGGGGAAAAATGTGAACACTCAATAATACAGGGGTAGGTGCAGAGGAAGTGTGTCCGTACAGTTAATTTTCAGTTGTAACTTTTACAAAAATATGCAATATTGGTTTTTTTTTGGAGTTAAAATAGTTGAAGTAAAAAATAAATAAAATCAAACCTTTAGGTAGATGTGTGGCAGGTTGTCAGCTGACAGCTTTCCGATATGTTAATTTTGGGAATATACTGTCCATTAATGCGTGTTTGACACATCACTGTCACACTGATGATAGGTTGATGTTTTTTGCTTGCCAAGTCATTGTGAGATTCAAAATTATAAAGAGACTGGAAGAAAAATATTTATTTTATAGCAATTTTCAATTGGGTGAAATATTGTATATTTAAGGAAGAAGCACCGTTACCAGATTCATTGTATTTTATATTTCAGTAAATCCCTTCTTTTATAATAAAGCCATGCTCCAGGTTTGCCTACTGTCAGCAATGGATGCCTCTTGTCAAATACTTTCCAATTTTTATATAATCTATTCCCTATTTGTTAAAGCTACTGTGCTAGTACAAGTTTTACATTCCTTGAGATGTTTCCGGTATACGTCTTTATTTTTACTGTCACCCATGCCAATCACTCATTATTCGATGACAGTATCAGTAAAATACTGGCCAGCGGTTTATTAATGTGAAATTTCATAGCAGAGATTTCAGTCATTCCTGAACCTGTTTATTAAAATGGCAAAAAAAAAAAGAAGCACTGACATTTATAATATACTTAGTGGCAGATACAGTAGAGATGTAAATAGCTTCATAGTCCTCAATTTAGGCACAAGCCAAAAACCATTACATGGAAACATAAGAATCACAATTCAACAACAGGGTAAACTACTTGACCCTTGTATGCTCAGTTACCTGGTCCTAGGGTCCTTGTCCAAAACGCAATAATTTGCTCATACATAATTTTCCTATACAACGATTTGAAGTTTACCTCTTTTGTGATATCTAGAACCGGCAAGTATAAATATATGGTCAGAAGTTGATGGCTTTTATAAGAGTTTATTTTACTGGTTGTAAACTATAGTTATATTACAGAATATTAGGAATCAGGAATTAAACTTTTTTAGCTGACCTCCCTACATTAGTCCATTCATTCATTAATGGCAGAAAATACTTATCGACGCTCTGCTTGACTATCTAATTACAAAAGTACATAAGTGTATGGTCACCTTTTTTTATTTGACAGTATATGTGTGGCCTCAGTTTATGTGTGACGTTTTGGCCTGTGTCAAGCTGGTATGTCAGTATATATATATATGTTTTAATGATGGAATAGTGTAGTAGACCACACTTTTTCATTCCAGCGGATGTTGCATAAAAGAACATATACCACGAGGTCTAAGTTTTTATAACATGGGAGTCTATGGGTAACATATTCCACTGTATGGCATACGTCACAGGTATGCGTTTAATGTATACATCATAGTCTTTTCAATAGCTTTTCATGACGTATACATTAAATGGATTATGTGTGACGGATGCATTAAACGAATGCCTAAGAGTGGCCTTCATCATCCATAGACTATAATGGTCTCTGTTTATTGTATACGTCATGACCAGGGTAATGAGATTTCATGATGTATATGTTTAACATATACCATTAAAGTCTATGGTGATGGATAACACTGTCAGGCATCCATCAGAGCATACATTTAACGTAAACGTCGGGAGAATTATAAAGTGGTATGCAAAGGTGAACATATGCTTCACTGCACATCTTGTTCCACTATGATGTCACAAATGGCTCGGAGGAATTATTGTAAGGGTGGAGTTCGCTTGTGGTGTCCTATACCTTTGTTGCTTTATAGTGCTATCAAGCTTGACAATTTTTCACAACTCAGTTTAAATCTCCTTTTCTGACAATTAAATCTAATATTTATATCTATGCAGGAAACAGATAACACATCTTCTGCTTCTTCCTCTGGTTATTTTATAGCTCTTTTTTTAATGATAATATAAATGTAGTAAGAATTAGGGCATGACCACACATGGCGGAATTCCTCCGCAACTGTCCGCATCAATGCCGCACCTAATCCGGGTTGCGGATTACGGCTGCGGATCTGCACAAAATGTGCAGAAAATTGATGCGGACTAGCTGCTGCGGACTGCGGGAAAAGTGCTTCCCTTCTCCCTATCAGTGCAGGATAGAGAGAAGGGACAGCACTTTCCCTAGTGAAAGTAAAAGAAATTCATACTTACCGCCCGTTGTCTTTATGACGCGTCCCTCCTTCGGCATCCAGCCCGACCTCCCTGGATGACGCGCCAGTCCATGTGACCGCTGCAGCCTGTGCTTGGCCTGTGATTGGCTGCAGCCGTCACTTACACTGAAACGTCATCCTGGGAGGCCGGACTGGAGACAGAAACAGGGAGTTCTCGGTAAGTACGAACTTCATTTTTTTTTACAGATACATGTATATTGTGATCGGTAGTCACTGTCCCAGGTGCAGAAACAGTTACTGCCGATCGCTTAACTCTTTCAGCACCCTGGACAGTGACTATTTACTGACGTCTCCTAGCAACGCTCCCGTCATTACGGGAGCCCCATTGACTTCCTCAGTCTGGCTGTAGACCTAGAAATACATAGGTCCAGCCAGAATGAAGAAATGTCAAGTTAAAAAAGCAAGACGCATCCGCAGCACACATGACATGTGCATGACAGCTGCGGACTTCATTGCGGAACTTTGAATCTCCATTGAAGTCAATGGAGAAATTCCGCCATGAGTCCGCCACTGCTCCGCAACAGACAGAGCATGCTGCGGACACCAAATTCCGCTCCGCAGCCTCTGCTCCGCAGCGGAATTGTACGCATCGTGTAAACGAACACTGCTAAATTAAAGTGAAAGTCAATGGAGAAACGGCTCCGCTGCGGAATAACGCTGCGGAGTGTCCGCAGCGGAATTTAAGTGAAATTCCGCCATGTGTGAACCCGCCCTCAAAAACGCACATTAGCTAAGCGAGCAAATCTGTTATAGCAGTTGTGCTCTTGTGAATTAAAGGCAGAAAAGTTTAATATACATAATTAGTTGTTTGTTCTGCTGTTTGTAGTTCATTTAACTTCTTACTGCACAAAATGAATATATGGCATACCTTACAACATTTAATAGATAAGTGTAATAAATTAGTACCTATCCACAATCTTGAAGGGCTGGACGTAAGTAATTAAGACCCTTTTAAAAAAATACACATGCAAAAAACACATACAGTATATACACTATGTGAATAAGGTTTTAAAAAATATATTTTATTGTCTAATTTCTCTAGTTGTTTCTCTAGTTGATGTCAGGATGATGTCAGGTCCTGTGGATATGTCATAAATGTCTCTGATGGGAAAACCCCTTTAACTTTAAAACATAATGGGGCTGATTTATTATTTTGGCTGCTGTTTTCTGTCATATTTTGCAGCCAAATGTGGCACACTTTTTGTGCATAATGTTGC
The DNA here is from genome assembly GCF_050947455.1 of Rhinoderma darwinii. Lineage (NCBI taxonomy): Eukaryota > Metazoa > Chordata > Amphibia > Anura > Rhinodermatidae > Rhinoderma > Rhinoderma darwinii. The sequence continues at coordinate 130,588,355 of NC_134687.1, read as the reverse complement.
ATTACGTTTTAGACATATATATTACAAGAATGTGCTGAAAAGAACAGATATTTGTGCGTCACTAGACACTTTTTAGAGGTGTCCAGAAAAGGGGACGGGGATCTGTGGATATGTATAATACAGTGTGTGCCACTGTGATAAATGTGGTGCATCTTATAACTGCCTGGTCTAAGTTTACATTGTCTAACTATTAGACAGCATTAGTAAATCTGCCCAATAAGTGCAGATTATACTGTGCAATTATATATTTCTGTATTTTTGCACTACGCGGTATTACATGGCCCGACGTGCCAGTGTAAATAAGCGCCGACCAACGAGACAGCTCACAGGAAGATGTGCTGCCGACAACGATAATAGTTTCGGCATTTAAAAAGATACAATCAGCCGATGTACGAGCGCTTGCTCGTTTATTGGCTGATCGTTGCCCTGTTTACACAGGGCAATTATCGTGAACGATCGTTCTGTGAACGCTCGTTTGCCCAATAATTGGCCGGTGTAAAGGGGCCTAAAGTCTTGGAGACTAATCCGAATAATCGTATTAACCTTGTTTGAAGTTAACTCTGGACTTACAATAGAATAGAGTTCTAAGACAATTTTTTTTTATTAAAAAGTAGTTTATCTATTAGCTAGAAGCCAATACTTGATAAATATAAATACCAGTTTAGAAATACTACTCAGACAGCCCCTCAATAATGTCACTGGTTCAGACCACATGGCTGTGTCCATATCCTGAGCATATGAAAAGTCCATTAAATGTCAACAATATAAGTGATCCTTGTGCTTTACCTGGGCAGCATGCTTTACGAGGTTTATAAAGATGCCTGGCAGTCTGTGTGTTGCAAAAGCAATTTACGATTGATTAAAAATGTATGTATTTTACAGTCCTAGTTTAAACAATGTTAAATTTGGGGATTTAAATTAGGAGTGACTGTCAAAAATACAACTCCCATACAAAAACAGGTTAATATTTGATTAAAATTGAAAATAACAAACCAGGAAATTATAATTTGTTACAGGTGATTTGTTATAGGTGATTTAATAGATGGTTTAGAAATGAGTTGCAGCTGCTATTTTTAGGGCTAATCATGTTATTTCAATGTGAAATCCGTACACATTTATTTTATTATAAATCCCTAATCAACCCAATTGTATGGCAACAAGATTGATGCTGACAGTAGTTTTTTTTTTTTTTTTGCCGCTTCAGAGTCCGAGATATTTCCTCCAGCACCCAGGAAACTATTACTTCTTGAGTTAACGTGGAAACTTCTTCTGTCCTCATGTGCACTGAAACTTTCTTCAGAAAGACCTTTGCTTTTTTAAGCAGGAGTGCAGCTCCGAATCTGCAGAGGTTTTCTTTGTACATCCAACTGACCATAGGGTATTAAAGTTGCAACAAAGCACAAACACCAGTTCATATGACACATCTACTGTCTGTATTTTTTTCCCCAGAATTTGTATTATTTAAAGGGCTTAACAATTAAACCAGGAATCTTAAAACTATGGACTCCACTATATTTATTGTTAATTCTGAATTTTGATCATTCTTGTGATTAACTACTGATGGGGAATAACAATATTCATCTTGTTTTCTTGCTTTTTATTACAAAGTAATTTTGTTTATATCAATTCTTGGGGTTATTTTGCAGCAGTTATGATTTATATTTTATACAACATTACTACAACCCTGCAGTAGTAAAGGGGCAACACATTTGTGATTTTCTTTCTCTATAAAAATAGCAGCTCAGCAAGGTAGAAAAATGCCTCCTTAACCCTTTAAGGACTGAGCATAGTTTGGTCTTAAGGACCAAGAACGTTCTTCCGTTTTTGTCTAGCACTCCATCAGCCATTATGCTTTATTTTTTTTATTGCTATGTAGCTAATTGAGGTTTGAATTTTTACAGGAAGAGTTAGGCATGAGGAGGATTTGGCATTATTTTCAGGTACATGTAGTATAACATTTATTTATTTGAATTATTTATAAAGGTGGAATGCATAAAAAGTGCAATTTTATAAAAAATAATAAATACGGCATTTACCTTCAAATTAACAGATAGCATAACTTTATTAAAATAGTCATTACAAATGTAAGGATACCTGACATGTATAAGTTTATCTGAATGGTTTTAAATTAAATCCTTACTAATTTTTTTTTAAGTTATGCATTTTAATTGAATGTTATTCCAAAATCTGACCATGTAATGGTTAACTTACAATAATAGACACCTCAGGGTATTTAATGAGGAGTTAATTATAAAATTGCTAATTATTTTGCACAATGTATTTACCTTTGCTACTGTTGTGGGGATAAGTGCAATTAAGTATCTTTCGGTTAATCACCAAACATCCTTTAATTCCAGGGGTAATGTTGCACCTTAATTAATTGTTCTAAAATTATTTCCTGGTACAGAAGGAATGTACTGTATTTGATCAACTTATATGTACTGTAAAATTGCCACTTAAAAGCAGGTAAATCGAGAATGTATTATACCAGCTTTTGGCTTATGCATGACGTCATATGCTTTGAGTACTTGGTCAGACAGGTTAATCCCCCCCCCCCCATAGACTTCTTATATTATAAAACACAGATGGGCTTGTTTTTTTATGGGGCTCAGCAGGAGGACATCTTTCTGATCTACCCTTTCCATGCCAATGACATATCCCATACGTCCTGGCAGGGAAGCGCTTCAGTAGCCAAGTATGTACCTGATATGTCCATGTTACAATTGGCTCTAGCATGGACAAGAATCTTGGCTTCAAAAGAAGACCAATATCACGGCTCTAGTTATGATCTAGCCCAAACTATAGCTGTCTAAAGTGGAAGCTACATACACTGTATGAAAGAGCAGAAGGGGGTCAGTGGGGGATATGCTGAAAGCGTACAGGGAAAGGTGGAGGATATGTGAGCGCTTTTTCAACACACACCACAGGGAACATTAACGTGTGGTAAGTATGAATTCCACATAGCTTACAGCTTTTTACAGAGTACATTTTGTTTGCTTGAGTAATAGTTTCATTTGCAAAGAAGAATTTCCCTGCAAATTTTACGTATATTCACTGCTGGGTGCAAAGTTGTTGAAGGTGGTTGTCCATATAAATTATTAAACCGTATTCTTATACACCGCACACTGTGTGCTTTCACCATATATTTTTTGATATCACAATAGCTTGTGTTTGGGGTGTGCCCTATATGTTTTTATGAAATTTGCTGATTTATCCTGTGGATATGTGATAGCTGCTCATTTTGGGAATACCCCTTTAAAAAAAATAAAAATAAAAAAAAGCTCCAACCCCTATAGATATATATTAGAATGTTAATTAGCACATCAATTTGAACCTCTTTAAAAAAAAAAATTATTAAATAGGTTTAATTTAACCCTTCCCCTGCCAGTTATCTCATACATCCTGGCAGGAAAGCACTTTGATAGCCAAGGATGTATCTAATATGTCCGTGCTACTTAAAGCTTTTAGATCAGGCTAGATCGTGGCTAGAACAAGGCCAGGATCGCGGCTTCTTGCAGTTCTTACTCTAGCCTGTGTGAAGAGCAGAGGGGGGGCTGTAAAGGATCTGCCAGGCACTACGTCTGTGGAGACTCCCAGGGTTAATCAGTCGACACCTGAGGCCAGACCTCTTAGACTGACACCGGCTCCCACCAATCAGGGTGGCAGGCTCAGGAGTGGGAGAGCCTATCGCGGCCTGGTCAGTCAGAGTTAGCTCCGCCCCCTGTCCATTTATACCTGCAGTTTTCTCTTCCTCATTGCTTGTTATTCTTTTGGATTCCTGGCCCCACTGCTGCTTGCTCCAGCCTGCTTCTGCCGTGCTTCTGCCTTGCTGCAGTTCTCCTTGACTTGACTTGCTTTGCTTTGCTTTGCCCCTGGCTTGCTTCTGTCTCCGTGCCCGCTCGGGTTACTCACTTCGTCCAGGTCCTGACTGTTCGTTCGCCGCTCCGTTTCCTCGTGGCGTTCCGTGGCTACTGCCCCTTCCCTTGCGTGTTCCCTGTTTGTTTTCCTGTGCACTTAGACAGCGTAGGGACCGCCGCCCAGTTGTACCTCGTCGCCTAGGGCGGGTCGTTGCAAGTAGGCAGGGACAGGGCGGTGGGTAGATTAGGGCTCACTTTCCCTTCACCTCCTTCCTGCCATCACAGAATAACAAGCCCTTACCTAGTCTACCATTTCTCCTACGCTGTCGCTATCATGGACCCCCTTGAGACCCTGACCCAGCAGATGCAGGGCCTCTCCCTACAGGTCCAGGCCCTGGCCCAAAGGGTTGGGCGCACCACCTCACCTCTAGAACCCGACCTCAAGTTACCTGACCGGTTTTCAGGGGACCGTAAGACGTTTCTCTCCTTCCGGGAGAGTTGCAGACTATATTTCCGCCTTAAGCCCCACTCCTCAGGTTCCGAGAACCAGCGGGTGGGTATCATCATATCCCGACTCCAGGAAGGGCCCCAAGAGTGGGCCTTCTCCTTGGCTCCTGACGCCCCTGAACTTTCCTCTGTTGATCGTTTTTTCTCTGCCCTCGGACTCATTTACGACGAGACTGACAGGACTGCTTTAGCCGAGAGTCAGTTGGTGACCTTACGTCAGGGTAGGAGACCGGTTGAGGAATACTGTTCTGATTTTAGGAAGTGGTGCGTAGCCTCTCAGTGGAACGATCCGGCCCTAAGGTGCCAGTTTAGGTTAGGATTATCTGACGCCCTGAAGGATCTGCTGGTTAGCTACCCCTCGTCTGACTCTCTTGACCAGGTTATGGCCCTAGCAGTACGACTTGACCGACGTCTCAGGGAACGTCAGCTAGAACGCTTCAGTGTGCTCCCCTCTGACTTTTCTGCGATCCCCCCCGAGGTCCCGCCTCCTCGCCCCTCCACGGAGGACTCGGAGGTACCTATGCAACTCGGGGCCTCCATGTCCCCTCGACAACGTAGGGAGTTTCGCAGAATGAACGGTCTCTGCTTCTACTGTGGGGACGACAAGCATCTACTGAACACCTGTCCCAGGCGCAAGAATAAGAAGCCGGAAAACTTCCGCGCCTAAGTGATCATCGGGGAGGTCACTTGGGCGCACAGGTATTTCCCGTTAATGTGAAACGCAATAAAATTTTGCTTCCCTTTCAGGTCTCGTTTGCTGGCCGGTCTGCCACGGGCAGTGCTTTCGTGGATTCTGGCTCATCTGCTAATATCATGTCTGTGGAATTTGCTATGTCTCTAAAGATGCCTTGTATTGATTTACCTTATCCTATCCCTGTAGTAGGAATCGACTCTACTCCCCTTGCTAATGGTTATTTTACTCAGCATACTCCTGTTTTTGAACTCCTGGTTGGCTCCATGCATTTGGAGCAGTGCTCTGTACTGGTAATGCAGGGATTATCGTCTGATCTGGTTTTAGGCCTTCCCTGGTTGCAGTTGCATAATCCCACGTTTGATTGGAATACTGGGGATCTCACCAAATGGGGTAATGAATGTCTTATGTCATGTCTTTCTGTTAACTCTATTTCTCCCCGGGAGGAGGTAAACACGCTTCCTGAGTTCGTTCAGGACTTCGCCGATGTGTTTTCTAAGGAGGCCTCCGAGGTGTTGCCCCCCCATAGAGATTACGATTGCGCTATCGATTTGGTGCCTGGTGCCAAGCTTCCTAAAGGTAGGATATTTAATCTTTCATGTCCTGAACGTGAAGCCATGAGGGTGTATATCCAGGAATGCCTGGCCAAGGGTTTCATTCGCCCCTCGACTTCTCCTGTAGGTGCTGGCTTCTTCTTCGTGGGGAAGAAGGATGGTGGTCTTAGGCCGTGCATTGATTATCGTAACCTGAATAAGGTCACTGTAAGGAACCAGTACCCACTTCCTTTGATTCCGGATCTTTTTAATCAGGTTCAGGGAGCCCAATGGTTTTCTAAGTTCGATCTACGGGGGGCATATAACCTTATCCGCATCAAAGAGGGGGATGAGTGGAAAACTGCGTTCAACACACCCGAGGGTCATTTCGAATACCTGGTCATGCCCTTTGGGTTGTGTAACGCCCCTGCTGTCTTCCAGAATTTTATTAATGAAATCCTGAGAGAGTACCTGGGTAATTTTCTTGTTGTGTACCTTGATGACATACTGGTGTTTTCCAAGGACTGGTCCTCTCACGTGGAGCATGTCAGGAAGGTGCTCCAGGTCCTTCGGGAGAATAATCTGTTTGCTAAGACTGAAAAATGTGTCTTTGGGGTACAGGAGATACCATTTTTAGGGCAAATCCTCACTCCTCATGAATTCCGCATGGACCCTGCCAAGGTTCAAGCTGTGGCGGAATGGGTCCAACCTGCCTCCCTTAAGGCGTTACAGTGTTTTTTAGGGTTCGCCAACTATTACAGGAGATTTATTGCCAACTTCTCGGTCGTCGCTAAGCCTCTTACGGACCTTACCCGCAAGGGTGCTGATGTCCTCCATTGGCCCCCTGAGGCCGTCCAGGCCTTTGAGACTCTCAAGAAGTGCTTTATCTCGGCCCCCGTGCTGATTCAGCCCAACCAAGAGGAGCCATTTATTGTGGAGGTTGACGCTTCCGAGGTGGGAGTGGGGGCCGTCTTGTCCCAGGGTACCAGCTCCCTCACCCATCTCCGCCCCTGTGCTTACTTCTCTAGGAAGTTTTCGCCCACGGAGAGTAACTATGATATTGGCAACCGCGAACTTCTAGCCATTAAATGGGCTTTTGAGGAGTGGCGGCACTTCCTGGAGGGGGCCAGACACCAGGTAACGGTCCTTACGGATCACAAGAATCTGGTTTTCCTAGAATCGGCCCGGAGGCTTAATCCTAGACAAGCTCGGTGGGCACTATTCTTTACCAGATTTAATTTCTTGGTTACCTATAGGGCTGGGTCCAAGAATATTAAGGCTGATGCTCTGTCACGTAGTTTCATGGCCAATCCTCCTTCCGAGAAGGATCCCGCTTGTATTTTACCCCCTGGTATAATCGTCTCTGCCACGGATTCTGATTTAGCTTCTGATATCGCGGCTGATCAGGGTGCAGCTCCCGGGAACGTCCCTGGGGACAAACTGTTTGTTCCCCTGCAATACCGGCTGAGGGTACTCAGGGAAAACCATGACTCCGCTCTATCTGGTCATCCTGGCATCTTGGGCACCAAACACCTCATTACCAGAAACTATTGGTGGCCTGGGTTGCCTAAAGATGTTAGGGCTTACGTCGCCGCTTGTGAGGTTTGCGCTAGGTCCAAAACCCCTAGGTCCCGACCTGCGGGCCTACTACGTCCCTTGCCCATTCCCCAGAGACCTTGGACCCATATCTCCATGGATTTTATCACCGATTTGCCTCCATCTCAGGGCAAGTCGGTGGTGTGGGTGGTAGTCGACCGCTTCAGCAAGATGTGCCACTTTGTGCCCCTTAAGAAGCTACCTAACGCCAAGACGTTAGCTTCTTTGTTTGTGAAACACATCCTGCGTCTCCATGGGGCCCCAGTCAATATCGTTTCGGACAGAGGGGTACAATTTGTTTCCTTATTTTGGAGAGCCTTTTGTAAAAAGTTGGAGATTGATCTGTCCTTCTCCTCCGCCTTCCATCCCGAAACTAACGGCCAAACGGAAAGGACCAACCAATCCCTGGAACAATATTTAAGGTGTTTCATCTCTGACTGTCAATTCGATTGGGTCTCATTCCTTCCCCTTGCTGAATTTTCCCTGAATAACCGGGTCAGTAACTCGTCAGGGGTCTCCCCGTTTTTCTGTAAATTCGGGTTTAACCCAAGGTTCTCCTCCGTCTCCCCTGGTTGTTCCAATAATCCTGAGGCAGAGGAGGTTCATCGGGAACTGTGCACTGTCTGGGCCCAGGTTCAGAAGAACCTAGAGGCGTCCCAGAGCGCACAAAAGATTCAGGCGGATAGTAGACGTTCTGCTAACCCCCGGTTTGTCGTCGGGGATTTGGTCTGGTTGTCGTCCAGGAACTTGCGCCTTAAGGTCCCGTCCAGGAAGTTTGCTCCCCGATTTATTGGGCCTTATAAGGTCATTGAAGTCCTCAACCCTGTATCCTTCCGTCTGGAGCTGCCCCCATCCTTCCGCATACACGACGTCTTTCATGCTTCCCTCCTTAAACGCTGCTCCCCGTCCTGGTCCCCCTCTAGGAAACCTCCTGTTCCCGTTCTCACCCCTGAGGGGGTGGAATTCGAGGTGGCCAAGATTGTGGACAGTAGGATGATCCAGGGCTCCCTCCAGTACCTGGTCCATTGGAGAGGATACGGGCCGGAGGAGAGGACTTGGGTACCTGCTCGAGATGTTCACGCTGGGGTATTGGTCAGGAGGTTCCACCTTCTCTTCCCCACTAAACCGGGTCCTCTTAGTAAGGGTCCGGTGGCCCCTCATAAAAGGGGGAGTACTGTAAAGGATCTGCCAGGCACTACGTCTGTGGAGACTCCCAGGGTTAATCAGTCGACACCTGAGGCCAGACCTCTTAGACTGACACCGGCTCCCACCAATCAGGGTGGCAGGCTCAGGAGTGGGAGAGCCTATCGCGGCCTGGTCAGTCAGAGTTAGCTCCGCCCCCTGTCCATTTATACCTGCAGTTTTCTCTTCCTCATTGCTTGTTATTCTTTTGGATTCCTGGCCCCACTGCTGCTTGCTCCAGCCTGCTTCTGCCGTGCTTCTGCCTTGCTGCAGTTCTCCTTGACTTGACTTGCTTTGCTTTGCTTTGCCCCTGGCTTGCTTCTGTCTCCGTGCCCGCTCGGGTTACTCACTTCGTCCAGGTCCTGACTGTTCGTTCGCCGCTCCGTTTCCTCGTGGCGTTCCGTGGCTACTGCCCCTTCCCTTGCGTGTTCCCTGTTTGTTTTCCTGTGCACTTAGACAGCGTAGGGACCGCCGCCCAGTTGTACCTCGTCGCCTAGGGCGGGTCGTTGCAAGTAGGCAGGGACAGGGCGGTGGGTAGATTAGGGCTCACTTTCCCTTCACCTCCTTCCTGCCATCACAGGGGCAGTGGGGGATGTTCTGGCAGCATGCAGGGAGAAGAGGAGGATCTGTGATCCTCCTCCTGTATCTATATGGCTTAAGATGACCGGGGAGGGGTAACATGAACTTTTGTAAATGTTATCACCCCCTCCCCTATTCAATCAGAAAGCATACTTGCTGTCTGATTGTTATTTGCAGATAATGGGCAGACGATCATCTATCACCCCACTGTGCTTAAAGGAACAGTGTCATCACAAATTATTTTTTTATATGTTAAAGATGTTAGTGCTTTATTAAAAACGTTTATATTCATTTGTGTGTTTGTGTTTTACTTTTTCTTATTTTTACACTTTTTCTTCCCTATGGGGGCTGCCATTTTTTGTTCCATTTCTGTCTGTGTCGATTAACGACACATACAGACATGGAATACGGCAGCCACAGTCCCATAGGGACTGCGAACGGCTCCCGTCCCATTGACTTCAGTGTACGGCGTCTGTGTGGGAACTGCGCATGCGCCGCTCCCACACAGTCCAATTCGAAATTGGCGCCGTCCGGCGCCATTTTCCTGTGGACCGGAAGTCGCGGCCGGACAGTAATATTACTACTTCCGGTCGCGGCTTCCGGATTTGTGCACTTGGACCAGCGGCAGCAAACGGAGCGGACGGGCCGGAGGGAGCCGCGGCGGCAGGAGCAGGTAAGAGATTTCAATGTATGTTCGTGTTTGTGTGTGTTTACTACTGTATGTAAACCTACTACGCTGTGTGTTAGCTCAAAAAATGGCGACACACAGTGTAGGAGGTTACACCGTTCAAACCCCTCGTTTATCCCGGCACTAGCCAGGATAAAGGAGGGGGGGATGCTGAGAGCTCACTAGAGCGAGGGCTTTTTACCCAATGTTGCAATGCTGCAATTTTGGGAAATAGCTCCATCTAGTGACCAAAAATGGGTAGTATTATAAATTAGAAATAATTTATAATATTTCCTGACTCGTGAAAAAAATAAAAAAAATTTGAACAATGTTTAATCACCCACACACTAAATGTTTAATTAAAAAAAACCAAACATGTTTTTCTGGCAACACCATGCCTTTAAGCTGTTTGACACCATCTCCTGGACGTTTACCAGCATTCAGATTGCAAAATCAAATAGGTTACACCAAACACTCACACACACACGCAAACATCAATAAGGTTTCCATATTTTACATTGTCGCTGTCCTATTATCCTGTTTGCATCATGTAAAATCCACTGACCGCTATTCTACAGGGGCGTAGCTAGGGGGGGGGGGCAGGCGGGGCACGTGCCCCGGGCGCAACCCGGAGGATAGGGAAGGGGGGCGCCGAAGAGCTGCTGACAGGCGTCCCGTATGTCGGACACCTGCAGCAGCTTAGGAAGAGCCAAGACATTACGGCGTTCTGACTGGGGTCTGTGACGGCCAGGGAGTGGACCAGTCCAGCCACCTGACCTCACGTCGGTGACATGAGGTCAGATGACTCAGGTCAGGGGACAGTTCCACTCCCGTGCTGCAGCCTTCCAGCATCTGCCTCTACTCTGTGCTCTGCACACATGCCGAGAAGCAGAGAGGAAGCTCCGCCCACACACAGCCCGTCCTGACCTGTCAGCAAGGGACATGGTGAGTGAGTGTGTAATGTGTGTCTCTTTGTTTGTATGTGTATATGTTATAGTATGTGTGTGTGTGTGTGTGTGTGTGTGTGTGTGTGTGTGTGTGTGTGTGTGTGTGTCTGTCTGTCTGTCTGTCTGTCTGTGTCTGTCTGTCTGTCTGTCTCTGTCTCTGTCTGTCTGTGTCTCTGCATGTGTTTGTCTCTTCTCATCTACTACATTATCTGTACTCAGAGAGTTATCTCTGTGTTATCTGTGGTGTTACATAGAACTGCAGGGAACATCTACTACATTATCTGTACTGTGTGCTAAATTACTATCTCAGCTTTGCTACACAGTACAGATAATGTAGTAGATGTTACCTGCCATCCTATGTAACACCACAGATAACACAGTGATATCTCTCTGAGTACAGATAATGTAGTAGATGTTACCTGCAGTCCTATGTAACACCACAGATAACACAGTGATAACTCTCTAAATACAGATAGTAGTGTTACCTGCAGTCCTATGTAACACCACAGATAACACAGTGATAACTCTGATTAAAGATAATGTAGTAGCTGTTGCCTGCAGTCCTATGTAACACCACAGATAACACATTGTGCTAAATTACAATCTCAGCTCTGCTACAATGTGTTATCTGTGGTGTTACATAGGACTGCAGGCAACAGCTACTACATTATCTGTACTCAGAGAGTTATCACTGTGTTCTCTGTGGTGTTACATAGGACTGCAGGTAACATCTACATTATCTGTACTGTGTATATATGTGCCTGTGTGCGTATATATGGGTCTGTTTGTAAATGTGTCTTTGTGCTTGTATATATGTGCCTTTTATGTATTTGTATATGCTCCTGTCTGTGTATTTATCTGTGTGTGTGTGTGTGTGTGTGTGTGTGTGTGTGTGTGTGTGCGTATATGTGTTTGTACGTCTATATATTTACCTGTATGTATATATTCCTGATGTGTGTTTGTATATTTGCCTGTATGTCTAAATATCTGTTTTTATGAATGTACAGTATATATGTTCCAGCGTGTCCATATATGTGGTTCATTTTTGGTTTGTGTAGGGGGCGGCAATAGAGAGTCCTGCACAGGGCGCCATCCAACCTAAGGCCGGCCCTGGCTGTCACCAACCCTCGTCAGAAAAAACTCAGCCGCTGCCTGCGCCGAATGACCTCCTCGGCTCCTCCGGTAAGTCACACCAGGCAGAACGGAGAGTGGTAGTGGTAGGCTACTGCTCACCGGTCTGTTCACAGTGTGGCGCTAAGTACAAGGGGGGGAATGTGGCCCTATTTGCAAGGGGGGCTGTGTGGCACTATTTACAAGGGGGGCTGTGTGTGGCACTATCTACTGGGGGCTGTGTGTGGCACTATCTACAGGGGGCTGTGTGTGGCACTATCTACAGGGGGCTGTGTGTGGCACTATCTACAGGGGGCTGTGTGTGGCACTATCTACAAGAGAGGGGCTGTGTGGCACTATCTACAGGGGGCTGTGTGTGGCCTCTTTAATATATATTATTTTAATTTATTTTTATGTTAATTACATTATAGAACTACATCGCTTGTAAAGTGTAAAAATGCTTTTATGCTCAAGTTACATTAAAAAAATTGTGAACAAAAAATTACATCTCATTGATTGGTAGGGAAAGAAAACATGGCGAGGGGGAAGGAGATGTCGGGAAATAAGTTGGGGGGGGGGCGCCAAACTGAATCTTTGCCCCGGGTGCAGGAGAACCTAGCTACGCCTCTGTATTCTAGCAATACGCTATAGTCATAGCAATAATCATTATTAATAGGGAAGAATGTCTAATATATTTCTGATGATTGTAACAGATTTCCGTCAGTCAAAAATGAAATTTTCACTGACGCTCCCATAAACGATCATTTCCAATTAGTTTCATAAAAAAATCAGTACTAGTTATCACATCAGATTAGGTATAGGATTTTGTGAGCATGGATTAGAATGATAGTTTTTTTAAAGGGGATGGCAAATTATATACCTGTATATAATCCCCAAATTGATTTGGTTTTAAAAATTGGTTTGCGCTTTCCTGTAATTTTGGCATTTGCTACAGTGAATTTAGACATGTGTGCTATGTATGAACTCCTCACATCTTACAGTTTTTTTCAGCGTACAATTTTTTCATTAGGGGTCTGCTTGAGTTAGCATTTTAGTCACAATTTTTGCATATAATCACTGTTTGATGCAAAGTTGCATGACGGTGGTTGTGTGTATAATTGATTTAGGCCTCATGCACACGAACGTATTTTTTTCCTCCCGTAAATTCTGGCCTAAATACGGGTCCTTGTTCACACGTATTCGACCCGTATTTCACCAGTATTTATGGACCCGTGCCCGTAAATACGGGTCCGGTGTCACCAGTATTCCACCCGTATTTACAGGCATGTTTTCTCTGCAAAATTGCACTGCACTCATCGGCAGCCCTTCTCTCTATCAGTGCAGGATAGAGAGAAGGGACAGCCCTTTCCGCAGTAAAAGTAAAAAAAAATCATACTTCCCGGCCGTTATCTTGGTGACGCATCCCTCTTTCGACATCCAGCCCGACCTCCCTGGATGACGCAGCAGTCCATGTGATCGCTGCAGACTGTGATTGGCTGCAGCGGTCACATGGGCTGAAACATCATCCCAGGAGGCCAGACTGGAGGAAGAAGCAAGGAGTTCTGGGTAAGTATGAACGTCTTTTTTTTTTATTTACAGGTTGATCTATATTGTGATCGGTAGTCACTGTCCAGGGTGCTGAAAGAGTTACTGCCGATCGTTTAACTCTTTCAGCACCCTGGACAGTGACTATCCCTTGACGTCACCTAGCAACGCTCCCGTAATTACGGGTGCACACACGTAGTCACCCGTAATTACCGGAGCCCCATAGACTTCTATGGGCCTGCCCGTGCCGTTATTACGGCCTGAAATAGGACATGTTCTATATTTTTCAACGGCACGGGCACCTTCCCGTAAGCATACGGTGAGGTACCCGTGGCCAATAGAAGTCCATGGGCCCGTAAAACATGCCGTAATTACGGGCGTTTTTACGTTCGTGTGTATGGGGCCTAAGATGTCGTTTTATACACTGAATGCTGTGTAGCATGTAGCATAGTAGCTATTTTCCATGTGCAATATATATATTTTCTTATCACATTTGTGGATGATGGACAAATTTAGCATGACCTCTGTTAGCCCCCATGCACACGACATACTTTGTATGGGTGTACGGCCCCAAATGTGGGTGGCCGTCAGTAGACAATATCATGCGTTTTTGAAGGCGTTTTTAATGGCATTTTTTATCAGCGTTCTTGTGGTGCTGTTGTTGGTGCAGCTAGATGTTAAATAGTAAATAGTAAAATATCAAAAGTATTACAAACACTGCGTTTTTAACGCAGCCTGTTTTTGCCTTGTGGACACATGTAATTTTTGTGTTACTTTATGTGGTAATAACTTTGGAATGCTTTTACCTATCCAAGCAATTCTGAGAGTGTTTTCTCATGACATATTGTACTTTATGTTAGTGAAAAAATGTGGTCGATAAATTCCTAATTATTTATTTGTGAAAAGCACCAAAATTTTGAGAAAATGTGCAAAAATTTGTATTAGTATCTGCTTGTAAAACAGATAGTAATGCCACACGATATAGTTGCTAGTTAACATTTCCTATATGTCTACTTTATGTTTGCATCGTTTTGTGAGCGTCCTTTTATTTTTCTAGGGCATTACAAGGCCTAGAACTTTAGCAGCAATTTCTCACATTTTCAAGAAAATGTAAAAAGGCTATTTTTTCAGGGACCAGTTCAGTTCTGAAGTGGCTTTGAGGGCCTTATACTGTATATTAGAAAGTCCACATAAATCACCCCATTTAAAAACTGCACCCCTCAAAGTATTCAGAACAACATTCAGAAAGTTTCTTAACCCTTTAGGCGTTTCACAGGAATTAAAGCATTTGTAATACAATAGAAACGCAACTCAATATTTATTGCCCAAATTCTGCAGTTTTTAGAAATATCCCACATGTGGCTCTAGTGCGGTAATGGACTGAAACACCGGCCTCAGAAGCAAAGGAGCACCTAGTGGATTTTGGGACCTCCTTTTTATTAGAATATATTTTAGGCACCATGTCAGGTTTGAAAAGGTCTTGTGCTGCCAAAAGTGACCACATTTTGGAAACTACACCCCACAAGGAATTCATCTAGGGGGTACAGTTAGCATTTTGACCTAAAAGGTTTTTTGCTAAATTTATTTGAATTAGTCTGTAAAAATGAAAATCTACTTTTTTTTCTGAATAAACATAGACATTTTTAATTTTTACAAGAAATAAAAGAGAAAAATCACCCCAACATTTGTAAAGCAATTTCTCCCGATTACGGCAATACCCCATATGTGGTAATAAACTGCTGTTTGAACCCACAGCAGGGCTCAGAATCGAAGGAGCGCCATTTGGATTTTGGAGCACAGATTTTGCTGGATTGGTTTTCAATGCCATGTCGTGTTTGCAACTCCCTGTAGGGACCAAAACGGTGGAAAGTTAGCATTTTGACCTCACAGGTTTTTTGCAGAATTTAGTGGTATTAGGCCGTGAAAATTAAAATCTGTGGTCATCATTTTTTTTTTCATAAGAAATTAATTAACCCTTTCGGGACTGATCCATTTTTTGCTTTTTCATTTTAGTTTTTTACACCCTGCCTTCCAAGAGCCATAACTTTTTTATTTTTCCATCAATAAAGTGGTGTGAGGGCTTAGTTTTTTTGCGGGAGTAGTTGTAGTTTCTATTGACACCATATAAAGTACCATATAATGTACTGGGAAACTGAAAAAAATATATTTTCCGTCTGAAATTGGAAAAAACTGTGATTCCACCATTGTTTTTTGGGGTTAGTTTTTACGGCTTTCACCGTGAAGTAAAAATGACAACTCAATTTTATTTTGCGTCTCAGTGTGGTTACGGTGATACCAAATTTATATAGTTTTTTTAAAATATTTTACTGCTTTTACAAAGAAAAAACTATTTGTTAAACAAATAATTGACGAGCTGTAGTTTTTTTCGGTACTTCACTGTTAATAAAATTTTTTAGAGGCAACCTTAAAACATTGATTTTGGCATTTTTAATTCTTTATTTGTTACGGCGTTCACCGTGTGAGGTAAATAATGTTATATTGTAATAGTTTGGACTTTTATGGGCGCAGCTATACCAATTTTGTTTATTTTTTTTACATTACTTATATATTTCTTTCAGTACTAATTACTTTAAGTTTTTTTTACACATTTTATTAGTTCCCCTAGGGTACTTGAACCAGAGTTAGATCGTTAAATCGCTGATGCAATGCACTGCAATACTGATGTATTGCAGTATATTGTCATTTTTACAGGCTTCCATAATAGAGCGACGCTTTTCCTGTCCGTTAGCCCTGGGTGTCAGCTGTAATACACAGCTGACACCCACAGCGCATGGAGCGGACTCAGCATGATTGCCTGCTCCGTACATCAACCCCTGCACCACAACGTGCTATTACAACACGGTGCGTGAAGGGGATAATGCACAGCGGATGGTGCAAAGTGAAGTTTTCACTGTTATGCCATTTTAGTGCACAATATGTTGTGCCCAGTTTGTGCCACTGAAGACAAATACCTCATAAAACGTTAAGCGGGTTCTCCTGGATTTGGTGTTGCCATATATGTGGGCGCAAACTGCTGTTTGGGCACGCTGTAGTGTAGGGTTCAGAAGGGAAGGAGTGCCATTTGGATTTTGGAGCACAGATTTTGATTGAAAGTAGTTCTGTTTGGGGTTTTACTGGTATTTCAGTTTATAATGTGGGGGCATATGTAAGCTGTGTGGAGTACATCAGGGCATAATAAGAGGGTATAATAATGGGGTAGATAAATAATAATAATCCGCATGTGTGTGGCACTGAAAAATGGTGCCCAATCTTATCCGCTTTTGGAACGCTCTGCACATTTTGCATCGCCATATTCTGAGAGCCAGAACTTTTTTATTTTTTCTCCACCGGAGCTATGTGAGGGCTTATTTGTTGCGGGACAATCTGTAGTTTACATTGGTACCTTTTTGGGGTACATGCGATTTTGTTATCACTTTATTAAATTTTTTGACAAGCAATGTGATTAAAAACAAACAATTCTGACAATGTTTTTTATTCTTTATTTTTTACAGTGTTCACCGTGGGCTATAAATGACCTTTTACTTTATTCTGCGGGTTGATACGATTACTATGATGTATATAATTATTTTTTAATGTTTTGCAGCGTTTGCAGAATAAAATCAAATTTTTTAAAAAATCATTCATTTTTTGTGTCACCATATTCTGAGAGCCATAACTTTTACATTTTTAGTTAAGAAAGCGGTGTAAGGACTTGTTTTCTGCGGGACGAGTTGTACTTTTACATGGGGTACATGCGACTTTTTGATCACTTTATTCTATATTGGAGGGGGGTGACCAAAAAATGTAGATTCTGGCATTGCTTTTTATTATTTCTTTTTTGCAGTGTTCACCGAGTGGGAAAAATATCATTAGTTTTATAGTTTGTGTCATTACAAATGCGGTGATACCAAATATGTGTACTTTTTTAACGGTTTAATGTTTTTTTCCCTATAATAAAATACTTATTATAGGAAAAAATGCAGTTTTTGTTTTCTTAACTTATAATTTTTATTTTTACACCTTTATAAAACATTTTTATTAACTTTTTTTTGTCCCACTAGGGGACTTGAAGACCTGCAGCACATACGTGTATCTACGTAGTGCAATGTATTCTGTCATTGCAGTGCTGACAGTCACTCTGACAGGAAGCCTATGAGGACCCGCCATTGGCTGGTTCTCGTAGGCTTCCGTACATGGCAGACCCGGAGGCCATTGTCTGGCCTCCGGATGCCGTGCAGCCATCGATAACCCCTGCGATCACAATCGATTGCCGCATTTAAGGAGATAATTGCCGAAATCAGCAGTGATGGACCGCTGGCCGGCAAGAGTAGAGTGTCAGCTGTCGAAGACAGCTGACCTCCTGGTTCCCGGTGCAAACTGTCACTGACAGTGGGCATCGGGAATCAGTCAATAACTGTAAGTCCTAGTGCGTGAAGTAACTTCCCCCCCAAGACGTACAGTTGCGTCCTGGTGCGCTTATGGATTTAAGGTAATTTTGTGGTCAGTGGCGTTTTTTTTTTTCAAACGCATCATGGTCTGGGTATGGCCTTTTTAAGCATTTTCCTCATAGGCTCCTCTATAGGGCTTCAAAAACGCCACAGGGGCCTAGTAGGTAAAAGGGCCCACTGTCACCTTAAAGCAGCCTTCTTTTGTCTATTAGATATCATGTAAATACCTGAGGTAATGAATTTTATGCTAACAATTACTGTTAGAGATACATAAGTGGGTGATTTATGATGGGATATTATAGAGCAGGAGGCTCATATAGTGTTTTTGCACAGGGTCCTTTAGATGTCTGTCTCCTCCCCTGGAATTACTGCTTCAGGGTGTAAAATATTTTGCCAATCAGTGTCACAAAAAAATGTGTGAACACAGCTTTAGACATGAAGACTTTACTACCGTTTTTCACGGCCGATTTGCACCTGTGCAGGACCGATTTTCACGGATCCCTCATAGAATTTAGTCTATTGAGGGATCCAGGAAAACGGACAAAAGTAGGACATGTCCTATTTTTTCCCGGGCCGTTCACACGGTCTGTTAAAAAAAAAACGGCTTGCATTGATTTTAATGCAACCGTTGGACGGCCGTTAAAAAAAAGACGACTATCAGACAGCCGATTATCCCTGTTGTCTGAATAGGGCCTTAAAATATGCATAATGGCCGAGACTAAATAAACCACATCCTCAACACGTCTTCAACAAGCCCCTTCTCAAAGACAAAATTCAAGAATCTAATGTCGGGAGCAGCATCCCAGCTCTTTTATCAATATGGAGCCAATCAGCTGGGATAGTTTTCAGGGGCCTATTACTACAAATCCGACACTGATAGATCTGCCCTACAGTGACCTTCCATGTATTTATCTCTTTACAGAAGCTTCTACATTGTCACCTTCAAAGGATTTTTGTCTGTAATGTTTTAATAAAAAAATATCAAAGTAATAATAATCAATAGCATATAAGCAGACCAGGCGTGTCTGTCCACTATTAGAGATCCAATAATTAGCTTATCGTGCTTATGATTGAATTCTCTAATGAGAATAATAGGATGTGGCTGTCACTAAATTCTACATTCCCTTGTTTTTCTTTAATATTGTCCCTGTCAGGTAGCAGCCTAAGGTTACATTCCAGTGCACTATCAATGCTTTGATTTAAAACAACCATGGCCAGGTCCTTTTAGTTATCTGCTATCTCTCCAGCTTTGTTCCAGCTAGAGATCCATTCGTCTGCTAATTAGCTCTTTGGAGATTTCCCTTTTAAAACTCACTATCACAAAGGACAGGAGCTGTTCAAAAGTTTCCAGCTTCATAGAAATTCCATATTCATGCACATCCTGTACAGTCGTCTTTTAAAATTAATAATGACATGGCACGCCAAGTTAGCGTAAATAAAGAAAAGGAGCTAACAGGTAAAAATCTAAAGACCGGGATCGTGATGGAATTATAGGTGAACAAGACTGGGGCGTGACAACATTACTTTTGAAATGAGGCCAAACAAATTAAAAAAATCTATAAATCAATGCAACAGGCAGAATCTCTCTTTATGTTCTAGTGAACAAATATTGTTCTAGCTGAATATAAAAGTAGCACAAGTTTAGGGTACAAAAAAAAAACCACACACTGTAAAAACATCAAGAGTGGTCTTACATCAAGGAAGGCCCCGAGGATGTCTTTGTTGTCAACTTCAGAAGAAAAGATCGGAACAGAAGAGGAAACTGGCAGAAGGAATAGATGCCAGAGAGAACTCAAAGGATTAGGTCTGGGTTAGGTGATCGGTATTCGAAAGCAGTCTAGCTTCTGGCTCTGATCTAAGGGAATAGGCTGGCAGCAAAGCCAGAGGGCATAACAGCACAAACACACCTTCAGCACACTGCTGGAGGCTTGCCTCAGTGCCTTAAAATTGTACCAGTAATTAGAAATAAAGGTAGAGAAGAACAATAGGCAAAAGTACAAGATTTATGAACAATCTTTTCCACTTTTATTACTGTTCATGCGGTATGTCGATGATCACTTTTTTTTTTTTTTACCTTTAACTATGAATATTTTTTATTCTACTGCAAGACAATGATGCTGTTAGCAGGAGTCCTTATGTGGAGCTGCTCGGTGCTAATGTCTGCAAGATGAAAGTCAAAACATTTGGAATATATTAATGCTATAGCGCAGATGTCTTACTTTTCATTCTTTGCTACTAATCTGGTGTTACTAATAATGATGCAGATTGTGATGGAAAGATGAAGAGATGAAAATAGGGAATACAGATGAAATAAAATTGGCCTCAAAGCTTAGATTTGCTTCATAATTTAATCTCTGTAGTTCCCGTGGAGGTAAGAAGTGACTATACGTATTGCAATGATTTTTATCAGTCAACATTAAAGAAACTAAAGCACCACTTTAACTTTTAACGGAATACAGTGACAAAATAAGAAAGTGTTTAATATGTGAGAAAACTTAGCAGTCTGTAAGGCAACATCATATGTACTGCTCAATATTTAGCATCAAAATTATGACAGGTTGATCTCTAGATTAGACACAACATGCATTCCTAGTTACTTTCATTTAATGATAATCACGATATTTTGTACCAGATTCCCAGAGCTGGTCCTCTGTGGGGAGTGTAGTAAGAAACAATGGCAATAAAAAGGGATCTTTTCATGAAGCCAAAAATGCCTCTCTGTCATTGTTCTCTGACCCTTAGGGTATGTGCACCCACAAACTTAAAAACGTCTGAAAATGATTTTCAGACGTTTTTGAGTTTGCGTGTGAACATACCCTCAAAATGAAGCTTCTTTTAATTTGGAGCTTCTCTTCAGGCTTCTTTTCAGGCGTTTTTTTGAGTTGTTTTTCATGGTGTTCAATGGTAAGGGTATGTTCACACGCACTGTTTTCAGACGTAATTCGGGTGGTTTAAGGCTCGAATTACGCCTGAAAAAATGCCCCTAATATGCCTACAAACTTGCTTGCAATGGGTTTTACAGTGTTCTGTTCCCACGAGGTGTAATTTTACGCGTCGCTGTCAAAACACGGTGCGTAAAAAGACGCCCGCGAAAAAGAAGTGCATGTCACTTCTTGGGACGTTTTTCATTGACACCATTGAAAAACAGCTCCAATAATGACCGTAAAATACGCCGTGAAAAACGCGAGTTGCTACAAAGACGTCTGTAAATCAGGAGCTGTTTTCACCTGAAAACAGCTCCGTATTTTCAGATGTTTTTGGTCACTGCGTGTGAACATACCCTCAATCAGCTCCAAAAAACGCCTCAAGATGTGACATGCTACTTCTTTTTACGGAGCGTCTTTTTATGCTCCGTTTTTTAAAACAGCGGCGTAAAAAGACGCCCCGTATGAACTAAATTCTGTTTTCCCATTGATTTCAATTAGCAGATGTTTGTAGGCGTTCAGCTTCCATTTTTTCAGGCGTTTTTCGAAACCACTGCATGTGAACATACCCTTAGTTACTATTTATGTCATTTTATTCTGACCCTCAATAAAATATTTTTTTTACCTGACAATCTAGATGACCAAAAAAATTTATTAAGGGTTCCTAACAGTGAGTTATTTTTTCTCACATGCATTGGCAAAAGCAGGAGGACAAAAGAATCAGAGTGGAGTCATTTTGTGTTATTATAAAATATCTATCACTAACATCATTTATATTTAGTACACAGTGTTTACCCGTAGTCACCAAGGGTGTAGGCACAGCAGCTGCTAATGGGCCCAGGGGGGACATTGAATGCAAATCTCACAGACACAAGGGGCAGAGTGTTAAATTAAAGAGGTATTCCCAATATACAGGATAGGTGACATTTTATAATCGTTGGGGGCCCCACCGCTGGGACCCCCACCGCTCATGAGAGCAGGGGTACTGAACCCCCAAATCCTCACTGCTTGATCGTAGTGTGGAGGAAAATGAATAGAGCGGCGGTTGAGCAAGCGCGTTACCGCTTCATTCAATGTCTATTGGAATGACGGAAACAACCGAGTATGGCGCTGTTTCCCTCAATCTTATAGATGGAGCAGCGGGCGCATGCTCAACTGCAGCTTCAGGCAAGCTCTTCCTCACTGTGGCGGGTGCAGTTAAGGAGTATCTGGGGGTTGAGGACCCCCGTCCTCATGATCAGTATGTGTCTCAGTGGTCTGGCCCCAACGATCACAAAATTATCACCTGTCCTGTGGATAGGTGATAATTCATGATTTTGGGACAGCCGCTTTAATAATTTCACGCTCTGACCTCTCTTGCTGAAAAGGTTGGTCATGGGAGCTCTATTCTAAGCTCTGCCATGGTTACTTATTGTTATGCAAATAATTAGACCGTAAATACATTGTTATCCAATTATTAAAAGGGATGTTCCATAAATGTGTGATAGATGTAGGTCATACCTCTGGCCGCTGCATCCAGGCAAAGAAGGAATGGAGAGGTGGCCCCAGGTTTCTCCACTCTGTTGCCCCTCAGTGCCTGCAACAGAGCCCTCTATACAGTCGCAGTAAGTACCCCCAAAAAGTGCCAGCCACAGTGCACCCTAATATTAAGCCACAGTGGTCACTTTATAGTGCCCTCAACAAATGCCTCACTACAGCGTCCCCCCAACAAAATGACCACAGTACAAACCAAAGTGAGCACTCCCGAATAGTGGCCAAAATATAGCAACCACTGTATACTTACCTCCTTGCAGCTCCCTCAGAGTCACTTCGCTCTCCAAGTTAGATGTAAGCATTACTCAACAGCCCCTTACATAAAACTCGCCCTTCACTTCTGCTAGGAGAGATGCACAATGCCAATGTAGTACCGTGCATCTGTGTATTATGTGCACAATCTCTATTTAGTATTGTGCATCTGCATATAATGTGCCAATGCTTTGGCAGTTATTGTTATACAAATAGACAGTAAATACATATTCATCCACTTATTAAAAGGGATGTTCTATAATGTACTGTGTATAATGTACTCAATGTCTACATAGTATTTTACATCTGTGTATTACATACCCAAATGTCTAGGTAGTATTGTCCATCTGTGTATAATGTCCCCAATGCCCAGGTAGTATTGTACATCTGTGTATAATGTCCCCAATGCCCAGGAAGTATTGTACATCTATGTATTACATGACCAATGCCCAGGTAGTATTGTGCATCTGTGTATAATGTCCCCAATGCCCAGGTAGTATTGTACATCTGTGTATTACATGACCAATGCCTAGGTAGTATTGTGCATCTGTGTATAATGTCCCCAATTCCTAGGTAGTATTGTGCATCTGTGTATAATGTCCCCAATGTCTAGGTAGTATTGTGCATCTGTGTATAATGTCCCCAATGCCCAGGTAGTATTGTACATCTATGTATTACATGACCAATGCCCAGGTAATATTGTGCATCTGTGTATAATGTCCCCAATGTCTAGGTAGTATTGTGCATCTGTATATAATGTCTCCAATGCCCAGGTAGTACTTTACATTTGTGTATTACATGACCAATGCCTAGGTAGTATTGTGCATCTGTGTATTACATGACCAATGCCTAGGTGAGTATTGTGCATCTGTATATAATGTCCCCAATGCCCAGGTAGTACTGTACATTTGTGTATTACATGACCAATGTCTAGGTAGTATTGTCCATCTGTGTATTACATGACCAATGCCTAGGTAGTATTGTGCATCTGTATATAATGTCCCCAATGCCTAGGTAGTATTGTACATCTATGTATTACATGACCAATGCCTAGGTAGTATTGTGCATCTGTATATAATGTCCCCAATGCCCAGGTAGTATTGTACATTTGTGCATTACATGACCAATGCCTAGGTAGTATTGTACATCTGTGTATTACATGACCAATGCCTCGGTAGTATTGTACATCTGTATATAATGTCCCCAATGCCTAGGTAGTATTATGCATCTGTATATAATGTCCCCAATGCCCAGGTAGTATTGGGCATCTGTATATAATGTCCCCAATGCCCAGGTAGTATTGTACATTTGTGCATTACATGACCAATGCCTAGGTAGTATTGTACATCTGTGTATTACATGACCAATGCCTAGGTAGTATTGTACATCTGTATATAATGTCCCCAATGCCTAGGTAGTATTATGCATCTGTATATAATGTCCCCAATGCCCAGGTAGTATTGTACATTTGTGTATTACATGACCAATGCCTAGGTAGTATTGTACATCTGTATATAATGTCCCCAATGCCTAGGTAGTATTGTACATCTATGTATTACATGACCAATGCCTAGGTAGTATTATGCATCTGTATATAATGTCCCCAATGCCCAGGTAGTATTGTACATTTGTGTATTACATGACCAATGCCTAGGTAGTATTGTACATCTGTATATAATGTCCCCAATGCCTAGGTAGTATTATGCATCTGTATATAATGTCCCCAATGCCCAGGTAGTATTGTACATTTGTGTATTACATGACCAATGCCTAGGTAGTATTGTGCATCTGTGTATAATCGTCATGTTCTGACGTCATGACACAATGAGATGATTAAACAACTATTAATTACATAGAGTTCAATTAAAACTTTAGATAGAACAGTATTATAATATAATAAAATAAAAAAAATATCCAACTGCCTGTTTTGACCATTTCTTCTGCTGATAACTCCTATAAGAAATATTTCATACTTTGGTATAAAAAAAATATGTGAAACCTCATTGCTGATCCAGTTTTCTAACAGAGTCATACAGTATATCTACAATGTAGTCTATGTTGGAAGCTCATAAATATTACAAATATCTTTTTTGTCCAATTTCATCATTAGTTTAATGACTGCTCTTCTTGAAAAATAAAATAAATTGGACTTTCTATAATAATAATAGAACAGTCATTAGAATCATGTCCTATACAGGATAGTCGTACATATATACTGATGCCATTACCTGTTCCCTTTTGGCTGTAGCTGTTTGATCAGCTACTTGTAATCTCTATGGATCTCCTTATAGAGGCCTAATTGAGAGATTCTACTCCTTTTATTTCTGTCCAAAATGAAAAATGTATGATGAACATTTCATAATGAACTGTAAAAATGCAATAATAATAATAGTAAAATATTATTATTTTTTTTAGGAAATTGTAAATTAGTAGTGTACATTTTTAAACCTTTCCTCTAAAAATATAATTATAATGTGTATGTATATATGAATATATATATATATATATATATATATATATATATATATATATATATATATACATTATTTGAAATAATAATTTTCTCCTTCAAACTTTCCTTTCATCAAAGAATGCTCCATTTGCAGCAATTATAGCATTGCAGACCTTTGGCATTCTAGCTGTTAATTTGCTGAGGTAATCGGGAGAAATTTCACCCCATGCTTCCAGAAGCCCCTCCCACAAGTTGGATTGGCTTGATGGGCACTTCTTGCGTACCATACGGTCAAGCGGCTCCCACAACAGCTCTTTGGGGTTGAGATCTGGTGTCTGCGCTGGCCACTCCATTACAGATAGAATACCAGCTGCCTGCTTCTTCCCTAAATAGTTCTTGCATAATTTGGAGGTGTGCTTTGGGTCATTGTCCTGTTGTAGGATGAAATTGGCTCCAATCAAGCGCTGTCCACAGGGTATGGCATGACGTTGCAAAAGGGAGTGATAGCCTTCCTGTAATGACGGGGGTAGGGAAACGGACAAGTGAGCCCTAATCTACCCGCCACTCTGTCCCTGCCTACTTGCAACGACCCGCCCTAGGCGACGGGGTACAACTGGGCGCTGCGGTCCCTACGCTCAGTAAGTGCAAGAGACAAACAGACAAGGGAACACAAAGGGAAATGGGGCAGTTGCCCACGGCAACACCGTGAGCAACAAGAGTGGTGAACGAGCCGAGTCAAACCAGGAGTGCACGAGGTACCAAACGCAGAGCAGGAGAGTAGTCAGAAAGCCAGGGTCAGTATGGAGCAGGATCAAATAGTCAGAAGCTGTAGCTGGGCCAGGAAACCACACGAGAAGAATCACAAGCAAAGGAGGAACAGGAAAGGCAGGTATAAATAGACAGAGGGCGGGAGCTAGCTCCGTCTGGCCAGGCTGCGATAGGCTCTCCCACTTCTAAGCCTGCCATCCTGAGTGGTGGAAGCTGGAGTCAGTCTCAGAGACATAGACTCAGGTGCAGACTGATTACCTATGGGCGTATACACAGAAGTTGTGCCTGGCAGATCCTTTACAGTACCCCCCCTTTTATGAGGGGCCACCGGACCCTTTCTAAGTGGACCTGGTTTATTGGGGAAACGAAGGTGGAACCTCCTGACCAATACCCCAGCGTGAACATCCCGGGCGGGTACCCAAGTCCTCTCCTCAGGCCCGTATCCTCTCCAATGAACCAGGTACTGGAGGGAGCCTTGGACCATCTGGCTGTCCACAATCTTGGCCACCTCGAATTCCACCCCCTCAGTTGTGAGAACGGGAACAGGAGGTTTCCTCGAGGGAGCCAAGGACGGGGAGCAGCGTTTAAGGAGGGAGGCATGAAACACGTCGTGTATTCGAAAAGATGGGGGCAACTCCAGTCGGAAGGAGACAGGATTGAGGACTTCAATGACCTTATACGGCCCAATAAACCGGGGAGCAAACTTCTTGGACGGGACCTTAAGGCGCAAGTTCCTAGACGATAACCACACCAGATCCCCGACCATAAACAAGGGGTTAGCAGAACGTCTTCTATCAGCCTGAGTTTTTTTGTATGCTCTGGGACGCCTCTAGCTTCTTCTGAACCTGGGCCCAGACTGTGCACAGTTCCCGATGAACGACCTCTACCTCGGGATTGTTGGAACTACCAGGTGAGACGGAGGAGAACCGTGGATTAAACCCAAAATTACAGAAAAAGGGGGAGACCCCTGACGAGTTACTGACCCAGTTATTAAGGGAAAATTCGGCGAGGGGAATGAATGAGACCCAATCATATTGACAGTCAGAGATAAAACACCTTAAATATTGTTCTAAAGACTGGTTAGTCCTCTCAGTTTGACCATTAGTTTCAGGATGGAAGGCAGAGGAGAAGGACAGATCAATCTCCAACTTTTTACAGAAGGCTCTCCAAAACAATGAAACAAATTGTACCCCTCTGTCCGAAACAATATTGACAGGGACCCCATGGAGACGCAGGATGTGTTTGACAAACAAGGTAGCTAACGTCTTGGCATTAGGTAGTTTCTTGAGGGGCACAAAGTGGCAAATCTTACTGAAGCGGTCTACTACCACCCACACCACCGACTTGCCTTGAGATGGAGGCAAATCGGTGCTAAAATCCATGGAGATATGGGTCCAAGGTCTCTGGGGAATGGGCAAAGAATGTAGTAAGCCCGCTGGTCGGGACCTGGGAGCCTTGGACCTAGCACAAACCTCACAAGCGGCGACGTAGGCCTTAACGTCTTTAGGCAACCCAGGCCACCAATAGTTTCTGGCAATGAGGTGTTTGGTACCCAGGACGCCTGGATGACCAGATAGTGCGGAGTCATGATTTTCCCTAAGTACCCTTAGCCGGTATTGCAGGGGAACAAACAGCTTGTCCTCAGGAAGGTTCCCGGGAGCTGAACCTTGATCAGCCGCAATTTCAGAGACTAAATCAGAATCAATAGAAGAAATGATTATACCAGGAGGCAAAATACAAGCAGGATCTTCCTCCAAAGGAGGGCTGGCCATGAAGCTACGCGACAGTGCATCGGCCTTAATATTTTTAGACCCAGCCCTATAGGTAACCAAAAAGTTGAATCTGGTAAAAAATAGCGCCCATCGAGCTTGTCTCGGGTTTAGCCTCCGGGCAGATTCTAGGAAAACCAGATTCTTGTGGTCGGTAAGGACCGTTACCTGGTGCCTAGCCCCCTCCAGGAAGTGGCACCACTCTTCAAATGCCCATTTAATGGCTAAGAGTTCGCGGTTGCCAATATCATAGTTACTCTCAGTGGGCGAAAACTTCCTGGAGAAGTAGGCACAGGGACGGAGATGGGTGAGGGACCTGGTACCCTGTGACAAGACAGCCCCCACTCCCACCTCGGATGCGTCAACTTCCACAATAAATGGCTCCATTTGGTTGGGCTGAACCAGCACCGGGGCCGAGATAAAGCACTTCTTAAGGACCTCAAAAGCCTGGACAGCCTCAGGGGGCCAGTGGAGGAGATCAGCACCTTTGCGAGTGAGGTCCGTAAGAGGCTTAGCGATGACTGAGAAGTTAGCAATAAATCTCCTGTAATAATTAGCGAACCCCAAGAAACACTGTAGCGCCTTCAGGGAGGCAGGTTGGACCCATTTCGCCACAGCCTGGACCTTGGCGGGGTCCATGCGGAATTCATGAGGAGTGAGGATTTGACCCAAAAATGGTATCTCCTGTACCCTAAAAACACATTTTCGTTTTTCCAAACAGTTTGTTTTCCCGAAGGACCTGGAGCACCTTCCTGACATGCTCAATGTGGGAGGACCAGTCCTTGGAAAACACCAGTATGTCATCAAGGTACACTACAAGAAATACCCCCAGGTAATCTCTTAAAATCTCATTTATGAAATTCTGGAAGACCGCAGGAGCATTACACAACCCAAAGGGCATGACGAGGTATTCGAAATGACCTTCGGGCGTGTTAAACGCAGTCTTCCACTCATCCCCCTCTTTGATGCGGATAATGTTATACGCCCCCCGAAGATCAAACTTAGAGAACCATTGGGCCCCCTGAACCTGATTAAAGAGATCAGGAATCAAAGGAAGGGGATACTGGTTCCTTACAGTGACCTTATTCAAGTTACGGTAGTCAATGCATGGCCTAAGACCACCATCCTTCTTCCCTACGAAGAAGAAGCCAGCACCTACCGGAGAAGTAGAGGGGCGAATGTAAACCTTGGCCAGGCATCCCTGGATATACTCTCTCATGGCTTCACGTTCGGGACAAGAAAGATTAAATATCCTACCCTTAGGGAGCTTAGCTCCTGGTACCAATTCGATAGCGCAATCGTATTCTCTATGAGGAGGTAACACTTCGGAGGCCTCCTTAGAGAAAACATCAGCGAAGTCTTGAACAAACTCAGGTAGCGTGTTCACCTCCTCAGGGGGAGAAATAGAATTAACAGAAAAACATGACGTCAAGCATTCATTACCCCATTTGGTAAGCTCCCCAGTATTCCAGTCAAACGTGGGATTATGCAACTGCAACCAGGGAAGGCCTAAAACCAAATCGGACGATAATCCCTGCATCAACAGTACAGAGCACTGCTCCAAATGCATGGAGCCAACAAGGAGTTCAAAAACAGGGGTATTCTGTGTAAAATAACCATTAGCAAGAGGAGTGGAGTCGATACCCACTACCGGGACAGGTTTAGGCAAATCAATTAAAGGCATAGCTAGAGACATGGCAAATTCCACAGACATGATATTAGTAGAAGACCCTGAATCCACGAAGGCACTGCCGGTAGCAGACCTACCCCCAAAAGAGACCTGAAAGGGAAGCAAGATTTTATTACGTTTCATATTTACGGGAAATACCTGTGCGCCCAAGTGACCTCCCCGATGATCACTTAGGCGCGGAAGTTTTCCGGCTGCTTATTCTTACGCCTAGGACAGTTGTTCACTTGATGCTTGTCATCCCCACAGTAGAAGCAGAGACCATTCTTCCTGCGGAACTCTCTACGTTGTCGGGGGGACACGGAGGCCCCGAGTCGCATAGGTACCTCCGAGTCTTCCGTGGAAGAGCGAAGCAACGGGACCTCGGGAGGCATCATGGGGGAGTCAGAGGGGAAAACACAAAAACGTTCAAGTTGTCGTTCCCTGAGACGTCGGTCAAGTCGTACCGCTAAAGCCATAACCTGGTCAAGGGAGTCAGAAGAGGGATAGATAACTAGCAGGTCTTTCAGGGCGTTCGACAGACCCAACCTAAACTGGCACCTTAAGGCAGGGTCATTCCACCGAGAAGCTATGCACCACTTCCTAAAGTCAGAACAATACTCATCAACAGGTCTCTTACCCTGACGTAAGGTCACCAGCTGACTCTCAGCAAAGGCAGTCCTGTCAGTCTCGTCATAAATGAGTCCGAGAGCAGAAAAGAAACGATCAACGGGGGAAAGTTCAGGGGCGTCAGGAGCCAAGGAGAAGGCCCACTCTTGGGGCCCTTCCTGGAGCCGGGACATAATAATACCCATCCACTGGCTCTCAGAACCTGAGGAGTGAGGCTTTAAGCGAAAGTAGAGCCTACAACTCTCCCGAAAGGAGAGAAAAGTCCTCCGGTCCCCTGAGAACCGGTCAGGCAACTTGAGGTGGGGTTCAAGAGGTGAGGTGAGGGGCACTACCATGGTAGCGTCAGGCTGGTTGACCCTCTGAGCCAGGGCCTGGACCTGTAGGGAGAGACCCTGCATTTGCTGGGCCAGGGTCTCAAGGGGGTCCATAGTAGTGTCAGGGACCAGGGTAGACTAGGTAAATGGACTTGTGATTATGTAATGACGGGGGTAGGGAAACGGACAAGTGAGCCCTAATCTACCCGCCACTCTGTCCCTGCCTACTTGCAACGACCCGCCCTAGGCGACGGGGTACAACTGGGCGGCGGTCCCTACGCTCAGTAAGTGCAAGAGACAAACAGACAAGGGAACACAAAGCAAAGGGAAATGGGGCAGTTGCCCACGGCAACACCGTGAGCAACAAGAGTGGTGAACGAGCCGAGTCAAACCAGGAGTGCACGAGGTACCAAACGCAGAGCAGGAGAGTAGTCAGAAAGCCAGGGTCAGTATGGAGCAGGATCAAATAGTCAGAAGCTGTAGCTGGGCCAGGAAACCACACGAGAAGAATCACAAGCAAAGGAGGAACAGGAAAGGCAGGTATAAATAGACAGAGGGCGGGAGCTAGCTCCGTCTGGCCAGGCTGCGATAGGCTCTCCCACTTCTAAGCCTGCCATCCTGAGTGGTGGAAGCTGGAGTCAGTCTCAGAGACATAGACTCAGGTGCAGACTGATTACCTATGGGCGTATACACAGAAGTTGTGCCTGGCAGATCCTTTACAGTACCCCCCCTTTTATGAGGGGCCACCGGACCCTTTCTAAGTGGACCTGGTTTATTGGGGAAACGAAGGTGGAACCTCCTGACCAATACCCCAGCGTGAACATCCCGGGCGGGTACCCAAGTCCTCTCCTCAGGCCCGTATCCTCTCCAATGAACCAGGTACTGGAGGGAGCCTTGGACCATCTTGCTGTCCACAATCTTGGCCACCTCGAATTCCACCCCCTCAGTTGTGAGAACGGGAACAGGAGGTTTCCTCGAGGGAGCCAAGGACGGGGAGCAGCGTTTAAGGAGGGAGGCATGAAACACGTCGTGTATTCGAAAAGATGGGGGCAACTCCAGTCGGAAGGAGACAGGATTGAGGACTTCAATGACCTTATACGGCCCAATAAACCGGGGAGCAAACTTCTTGGACGGGACCTTAAGGCGCAAGTTCCTAGACGATAACCACACCAGATCCCCGACCATAAACAAGGGGTTAGCAGAACGTCTTCTATCAGCCTGAGTTTTTTTGTATGCTCTGGGACGCCTCTAGCTTCTTCTGAACCTGGGCCCAGACTGTGCACAGTTCCCGATGAACGACCTCTACCTCGGGATTGTTGGAACTACCAGGTGAGACGGAGGAGAACCGTGGATTAAACCCAAAATTACAGAAAAAGGGGGAGACCCCTGACGAGTTACTGACCCAGTTATTAAGGGAAAATTCGGCGAGGGGAATGAATGAGACCCAATCATATTGACAGTCAGAGATAAAACACCTTAAATATTGTTCTAAAGACTGGTTAGTCCTCTCAGTTTGACCATTAGTTTCAGGATGGAAGGCAGAGGAGAAGGACAGATCAATCTCCAACTTTTTACAGAAGGCTCTCCAAAACAATGAAACAAATTGTACCCCTCTGTCCGAAACAATATTGACAGGGACCCCATGGAGACGCAGGATGTGTTTGACAAACAAGGTAGCTAACGTCTTGGCATTAGGTAGTTTCTTGAGGGGCACAAAGTGGCAAATCTTACTGAAGCGGTCTACTACCACCCACACCACCGACTTGCCTTGAGATGGAGGCAAATCGGTGCTAAAATCCATGGAGATATGGGTCCAAGGTCTCTGGGGAATGGGCAAAGAATGTAGTAAGCCCGCTGGTCGGGACCTGGGAGCCTTGGACCTAGCACAAACCTCACAAGCGGCGACGTAGGCCTTAACGTCTTTAGGCAACCCAGGCCACCAATAGTTTCTGGCAATGAGGTGTTTGGTACCCAGGACGCCTGGATGACCAGATAGTGCGGAGTCATGATTTTCCCTAAGTACCCTTAGCCGGTATTGCAGGGGAACAAACAGCTTGTCCTCAGGAAGGTTCCCGGGAGCTGAACCTTGATCAGCCGCAATTTCAGAGACTAAATCAGAATCAATAGAAGAAATGATTATACCAGGAGGCAAAATACAAGCAGGATCTTCCTCCAAAGGAGGGCTGGCCATGAAGCTACGCGACAGTGCATCGGCCTTAATATTTTTAGACCCAGCCCTATAGGTAACCAAAAAGTTGAATCTGGTAAAAAATAGCGCCCATCGAGCTTGTCTCGGGTTTAGCCTCCGGGCAGATTCTAGGAAAACCAGATTCTTGTGGTCGGTAAGGACCGTTACCTGGTGCCTAGCCCCCTCCAGGAAGTGGCACCACTCTTCAAATGCCCATTTAATGGCTAAGAGTTCGCGGTTGCCAATATCATAGTTACTCTCAGTGGGCGAAAACTTCCTGGAGAAGTAGGCACAGGGACGGAGATGGGTGAGGGACCTGGTACCCTGTGACAAGACAGCCCCCACTCCCACCTCGGATGCGTCAACTTCCACAATAAATGGCTCCATTTGGTTGGGCTGAACCAGCACCGGGGCCGAGATAAAGCACTTCTTAAGGACCTCAAAAGCCTGGACAGCCTCAGGGGGCCAGTGGAGGAGATCAGCACCTTTGCGAGTGAGGTCCGTAAGAGGCTTAGCGATGACTGAGAAGTTAGCAATAAATCTCCTGTAATAATTAGCGAACCCCAAGAAACACTGTAGCGCCTTCAGGGAGGCAGGTTGGACCCATTTCGCCACAGCCTGGACCTTGGCGGGGTCCATGCGGAATTCATGAGGAGTGAGGATTTGACCCAAAAATGGTATCTCCTGTACCCTAAAAACACATTTTCGTTTTTCCAAACAGTTTGTTTTCCCGAAGGACCTGGAGCACCTTCCTGACATGCTCAATGTGGGAGGACCAGTCCTTGGAAAACACCAGTATGTCATCAAGGTACACTACAAGAAATACCCCCAGGTAATCTCTTAAAATCTCATTTATGAAATTCTGGAAGACCGCAGGAGCATTACACAACCCAAAGGGCATGACGAGGTATTCGAAATGACCTTCGGGCGTGTTAAACGCAGTCTTCCACTCATCCCCCTCTTTGATGCGGATAATGTTATACGCCCCCCGAAGATCAAACTTAGAGAACCATTGGGCCCCCTGAACCTGATTAAAGAGATCAGGAATCAAAGGAAGGGGATACTGGTTCCTTACAGTGACCTTATTCAAGTTACGGTAGTCAATGCATGGCCTAAGACCACCATCCTTCTTCCCTACGAAGAAGAAGCCAGCACCTACCGGAGAAGTAGAGGGGCGAATGTAAACCTTGGCCAGGCATCCCTGGATATACTCTCTCATGGCTTCACGTTCGGGACAAGAAAGATTAAATATCCTACCCTTAGGGAGCTTAGCTCCTGGTACCAATTCGATAGCGCAATCGTATTCTCTATGAGGAGGTAACACTTCGGAGGCCTCCTTAGAGAAAACATCAGCGAAGTCTTGAACAAACTCAGGTAGCGTGTTCACCTCCTCAGGGGGAGAAATAGAATTAACAGAAAAACATGACGTCAAGCATTCATTACCCCATTTGGTAAGCTCCCCAGTATTCCAGTCAAACGTGGGATTATGCAACTGCAACCAGGGAAGGCCTAAAACCAAATCGGACGATAATCCCTGCATCAACAGTACAGAGCACTGCTCCAAATGCATGGAGCCAACAAGGAGTTCAAAAACAGGGGTATTCTGTGTAAAATAACCATTAGCAAGAGGAGTGGAGTCGATACCCACTACCGGGACAGGTTTAGGCAAATCAATTAAAGGCATAGCTAGAGACATGGCAAATTCCACAGACATGATATTAGTAGAAGACCCTGAATCCACGAAGGCACTGCCGGTAGCAGACCTACCCCCAAAAGAGACCTGAAAGGGAAGCAAGATTTTATTACGTTTCATATTTACGGGAAATACCTGTGCGCCCAAGTGACCTCCCCGATGATCACTTAGGCGCGGAAGTTTTCCGGCTGCTTATTCTTACGCCTAGGACAGTTGTTCACTTGATGCTTGTCATCCCCACAGTAGAAGCAGAGACCATTCTTCCTGCGGAACTCTCTACGTTGTCGGGGGGACACGGAGGCCCCGAGTCGCATAGGTACCTCCGAGTCTTCCGTGGAAGAGCGAAGCAACGGGACCTCGGGAGGCATCATGGGGGAGTCAGAGGGGAAAACACAAAAACGTTCAAGTTGTCGTTCCCTGAGACGTCGGTCAAGTCGTACCGCTAAAGCCATAACCTGGTCAAGGGAGTCAGAAGAGGGATAGATAACTAGCAGGTCTTTCAGGGCGTTCGACAGACCCAACCTAAACTGGCACCTTAAGGCAGGGTCATTCCACCGAGAAGCTATGCACCACTTCCTAAAGTCAGAACAATACTCATCAACAGGTCTCTTACCCTGACGTAAGGTCACCAGCTGACTCTCAGCAAAGGCAGTCCTGTCAGTCTCGTCATAAATGAGTCCGAGAGCAGAAAAGAAACGATCAACGGGGGAAAGTTCAGGGGCGTCAGGAGCCAAGGAGAAGGCCCACTCTTGGGGCCCTTCCTGGAGCCGGGACATAATAATACCCATCCACTGGCTCTCAGAACCTGAGGAGTGAGGCTTTAAGCGAAAGTAGAGCCTACAACTCTCCCGAAAGGAGAGAAAAGTCCTCCGGTCCCCTGAGAACCGGTCAGGCAACTTGAGGTGGGGTTCAAGAGGTGAGGTGAGGGGCACTACCATGGTAGCGTCAGGCTGGTTGACCCTCTGAGCCAGGGCCTGGACCTGTAGGGAGAGACCCTGCATTTGCTGGGCCAGGGTCTCAAGGGGGTCCATAGTAGTGTCAGGGACCAGGGTAGACTAGGTAAATGGACTTGTGATTATGTAATGACGGGGGTAGGGAAACGGACAAGTGAGCCCTAATCTACCCGCCACTCTGTCCCTGCCTACTTGCAACGACCCGCCCTAGGCGACGGGGTACAACTGGGCGGCGGTCCCTACGCTCAGTAAGTGCAAGAGACAAACAGACAAGGGAACACAAAGCAAAGGGAAATGGGGCAGTTGCCCACGGCAACACCGTGAGCAACAAGAGTGGTGAACGAGCCGAGTCAAACCAGGAGTGCACGAGGTACCAAACGCAGAGCAGGAGAGTAGTCAGAAAGCCAGGGTCAGTATGGAGCAGGATCAAATAGTCAGAAGCTGTAGCTGGGCCAGGAAACCACACGAGAAGAATCACAAGCAAAGGAGGAACAGGAAAGGCAGGTATAAATAGACAGAGGGCGGGAGCTAGCTCCGTCTGGCCAGGCTGCGATAGGCTCTCCCACTTCTAAGCCTGCCATCCTGAGTGGTGGAAGCTGGAGTCAGTCTCAGAGACATAGACTCAGGTGCAGACTGATTACCTATGGGCGTATACACAGAAGTTGTGCCTGGCAGATCCTTTACAGTACCCCCCCTTTTATGAGGGGCCACCGGACCCTTTCTAAGTGGACCTGGTTTATTGGGGAAACGAAGGTGGAACCTCCTGACCAATACCCCAGCGTGAACATCCCGGGCGGGTACCCAAGTCCTCTCCTCAGGCCCGTATCCTCTCCAATGAACCAGGTACTGGAGGGAGCCTTGGACCATCTTGCTGTCCACAATCTTGGCCACCTCGAATTCCACCCCCTCAGTTGTGAGAACGGGAACAGGAGGTTTCCTCGAGGGAGCCAAGGACGGGGAGCAGCGTTTAAGGAGGGAGGCATGAAACACGTCGTGTATTCGAAAAGATGGGGGCAACTCCAGTCGGAAGGAGACAGGATTGAGGACTTCAATGACCTTATACGGCCCAATAAACCGGGGAGCAAACTTCTTGGACGGGACCTTAAGGCGCAAGTTCCTAGACGATAACCACACCAGATCCCCGACCATAAACAAGGGGTTAGCAGAACGTCTTCTATCAGCCTGAGTTTTTTTGTATGCTCTGGGACGCCTCTAGCTTCTTCTGAACCTGGGCCCAGACTGTGCACAGTTCCCGATGAACGACCTCTACCTCGGGATTGTTGGAACTACCAGGTGAGACGGAGGAGAACCGTGGATTAAACCCAAAATTACAGAAAAAGGGGGAGACCCCTGACGAGTTACTGACCCAGTTATTAAGGGAAAATTCGGCGAGGGGAATGAATGAGACCCAATCATATTGACAGTCAGAGATAAAACACCTTAAATATTGTTCTAAAGACTGGTTAGTCCTCTCAGTTTGACCATTAGTTTCAGGATGGAAGGCAGAGGAGAAGGACAGATCAATCTCCAACTTTTTACAGAAGGCTCTCCAAAACAATGAAACAAATTGTACCCCTCTGTCCGAAACAATATTGACAGGGACCCCATGGAGACGCAGGATGTGTTTGACAAACAAGGTAGCTAACGTCTTGGCATTAGGTAGTTTCTTGAGGGGCACAAAGTGGCAAATCTTACTGAAGCGGTCTACTACCACCCACACCACCGACTTGCCTTGAGATGGAGGCAAATCGGTGCTAAAATCCATGGAGATATGGGTCCAAGGTCTCTGGGGAATGGGCAAAGAATGTAGTAAGCCCGCTGGTCGGGACCTGGGAGCCTTGGACCTAGCACAAACCTCACAAGCGGCGACGTAGGCCTTAACGTCTTTAGGCAACCCAGGCCACCAATAGTTTCTGGCAATGAGGTGTTTGGTACCCAGGACGCCTGGATGACCAGATAGTGCGGAGTCATGATTTTCCCTAAGTACCCTTAGCCGGTATTGCAGGGGAACAAACAGCTTGTCCTCAGGAAGGTTCCCGGGAGCTGAACCTTGATCAGCCGCAATTTCAGAGACTAAATCAGAATCAATAGAAGAAATGATTATACCAGGAGGCAAAATACAAGCAGGATCTTCCTCCAAAGGAGGGCTGGCCATGAAGCTACGCGACAGTGCATCGGCCTTAATATTTTTAGACCCAGCCCTATAGGTAACCAAAAAGTTGAATCTGGTAAAAAATAGCGCCCATCGAGCTTGTCTCGGGTTTAGCCTCCGGGCAGATTCTAGGAAAACCAGATTCTTGTGGTCGGTAAGGACCGTTACCTGGTGCCTAGCCCCCTCCAGGAAGTGGCACCACTCTTCAAATGCCCATTTAATGGCTAAGAGTTCGCGGTTGCCAATATCATAGTTACTCTCAGTGGGCGAAAACTTCCTGGAGAAGTAGGCACAGGGACGGAGATGGGTGAGGGACCTGGTACCCTGTGACAAGACAGCCCCCACTCCCACCTCGGATGCGTCAACTTCCACAATAAATGGCTCCATTTGGTTGGGCTGAACCAGCACCGGGGCCGAGATAAAGCACTTCTTAAGGACCTCAAAAGCCTGGACAGCCTCAGGGGGCCAGTGGAGGAGATCAGCACCTTTGCGAGTGAGGTCCGTAAGAGGCTTAGCGATGACTGAGAAGTTAGCAATAAATCTCCTGTAATAATTAGCGAACCCCAAGAAACACTGTAGCGCCTTCAGGGAGGCAGGTTGGACCCATTTCGCCACAGCCTGGACCTTGGCGGGGTCCATGCGGAATTCATGAGGAGTGAGGATTTGACCCAAAAATGGTATCTCCTGTACCCTAAAAACACATTTTCGTTTTTCCAAACAGTTTGTTTTCCCGAAGGACCTGGAGCACCTTCCTGACATGCTCAATGTGGGAGGACCAGTCCTTGGAAAACACCAGTATGTCATCAAGGTACACTACAAGAAATACCCCCAGGTAATCTCTTAAAATCTCATTTATGAAATTCTGGAAGACCGCAGGAGCATTACACAACCCAAAGGGCATGACGAGGTATTCGAAATGACCTTCGGGCGTGTTAAACGCAGTCTTCCACTCATCCCCCTCTTTGATGCGGATAATGTTATACGCCCCCCGAAGATCAAACTTAGAGAACCATTGGGCCCCCTGAACCTGATTAAAGAGATCAGGAATCAAAGGAAGGGGATACTGGTTCCTTACAGTGACCTTATTCAAGTTACGGTAGTCAATGCATGGCCTAAGACCACCATCCTTCTTCCCTACGAAGAAGAAGCCAGCACCTACCGGAGAAGTAGAGGGGCGAATGTAAACCTTGGCCAGGCATCCCTGGATATACTCTCTCATGGCTTCACGTTCGGGACAAGAAAGATTAAATATCCTACCCTTAGGGAGCTTAGCTCCTGGTACCAATTCGATAGCGCAATCGTATTCTCTATGAGGAGGTAACACTTCGGAGGCCTCCTTAGAGAAAACATCAGCGAAGTCTTGAACAAACTCAGGTAGCGTGTTCACCTCCTCAGGGGGAGAAATAGAATTAACAGAAAAACATGACGTCAAGCATTCATTACCCCATTTGGTAAGCTCCCCAGTATTCCAGTCAAACGTGGGATTATGCAACTGCAACCAGGGAAGGCCTAAAACCAAATCGGACGATAATCCCTGCATCAACAGTACAGAGCACTGCTCCAAATGCATGGAGCCAACAAGGAGTTCAAAAACAGGGGTATTCTGTGTAAAATAACCATTAGCAAGAGGAGTGGAGTCGATACCCACTACCGGGACAGGTTTAGGCAAATCAATTAAAGGCATAGCTAGAGACATGGCAAATTCCACAGACATGATATTAGTAGAAGACCCTGAATCCACGAAGGCACTGCCGGTAGCAGACCTACCCCCAAAAGAGACCTGAAAGGGAAGCAAGATTTTATTACGTTTCATATTTACGGGAAATACCTGTGCGCCCAAGTGACCTCCCCGATGATCACTTAGGCGCGGAAGTTTTCCGGCTGCTTATTCTTACGCCTAGGACAGTTGTTCACTTGATGCTTGTCATCCCCACAGTAGAAGCAGAGACCATTCTTCCTGCGGAACTCTCTACGTTGTCGGGGGGACACGGAGGCCCCGAGTCGCATAGGTACCTCCGAGTCTTCCGTGGAAGAGCGAAGCAACGGGACCTCGGGAGGCATCATGGGGGAGTCAGAGGGGAAAACACAAAAACGTTCAAGTTGTCGTTCCCTGAGACGTCGGTCAAGTCGTACCGCTAAAGCCATAACCTGGTCAAGGGAGTCAGAAGAGGGATAGATAACTAGCAGGTCTTTCAGGGCGTTCGACAGACCCAACCTAAACTGGCACCTTAAGGCAGGGTCATTCCACCGAGAAGCTATGCACCACTTCCTAAAGTCAGAACAATACTCATCAACAGGTCTCTTACCCTGACGTAAGGTCACCAGCTGACTCTCAGCAAAGGCAGTCCTGTCAGTCTCGTCATAAATGAGTCCGAGAGCAGAAAAGAAACGATCAACGGGGGAAAGTTCAGGGGCGTCAGGAGCCAAGGAGAAGGCCCACTCTTGGGGCCCTTCCTGGAGCCGGGACATAATAATACCCATCCACTGGCTCTCAGAACCTGAGGAGTGAGGCTTTAAGCGAAAGTAGAGCCTACAACTCTCCCGAAAGGAGAGAAAAGTCCTCCGGTCCCCTGAGAACCGGTCAGGCAACTTGAGGTGGGGTTCAAGAGGTGAGGTGAGGGGCACTACCATGGTAGCGTCAGGCTGGTTGACCCTCTGAGCCAGGGCCTGGACCTGTAGGGAGAGACCCTGCATTTGCTGGGCCAGGGTCTCAAGGGGGTCCATAGTAGTGTCAGGGACCAGGGTAGACTAGGTAAATGGACTTGTGATTATGTAATGACGGGGGTAGGGAAACGGACAAGTGAGCCCTAATCTACCCGCCACTCTGTCCCTGCCTACTTGCAACGACCCGCCCTAGGCGACGGGGTACAACTGGGCGGCGGTCCCTACGCTCAGTAAGTGCAAGAGACAAACAGACAAGGGAACACAAAGCAAAGGGAAATGGGGCAGTTGCCCACGGCAACACCGTGAGCAACAAGAGTGGTGAACGAGCCGAGTCAAACCAGGAGTGCACGAGGTACCAAACGCAGAGCAGGAGAGTAGTCAGAAAGCCAGGGTCAGTATGGAGCAGGATCAAATAGTCAGAAGCTGTAGCTGGGCCAGGAAACCACACGAGAAGAATCACAAGCAAAGGAGGAACAGGAAAGGCAGGTATAAATAGACAGAGGGCGGGAGCTAGCTCCGTCTGGCCAGGCTGCGATAGGCTCTCCCACTCCTAAGCCTGTCATCCTGAGTGGTGGAAGCTGGAGTCAGTCTCAGAGACATAGACTCAGGTGCAGACTGATTACCTATGGGCGTATACACAGAAGTTGTGCCTGGCAGATCCTTTACACTTCCTTATTCAAAATCCCTTTTACCTTGTACAAATCTCCCACTTTACCAGCACCAAAGCAACCCCAGACCATCACATTGCCTCCACCATGCTTGACAGATGGCGTCAGGCACTCTTCCAGCATCTTTTCAGTTGTTCTGCGTCTCACAAATGTTCTTCTGTGTGATCCAAACACCTCAAACTTCGATTCGTCTGTCCATAACACTTTTTTCCAATCTTCCTCTGTCCAATGTCTTTGTGCTTTTGGCCATATTAATCTTTTGCTTTTATTAGCCAGTCTCAGATATGGCTTTTTCTTTGCCACTCTGCCCTGAAGGCCAGCATCCCAGAGTCGCCTCTTCACTGTAGACGTTGACACTGGCGTTTTGCGGGTACTATTTAATGAAGCTGCCAGTTGAGGACCTGTGAGACGTCTAGTTCTCAAACTAGAGACTCTAATGTACTTGTCTTGTTGCTCAGCTGTGCAGCGGTGCCTCCCACTTCTCTTTCTACTCTGGTTAGAGCCTGTTTGTGCTGTCCTCTGAAGGGAGTAGTACACACCGTTGTAGGAAATCTTCAGTTTCTTGGCAATTTCTCGCATGGAATAGCCTTCATTTCTAAGAACAAGAATAGACTGTCGAGTTTCACATGAAAGCTCTCTTTTTCTAACTATTTTGGGAGTTTAATCGAACCCACAAATGTAATGCTCCAGATTCTTAACTAGCTCAAAGGAAGGTCAGTTTTATAGCTCCTCTAAACAGCAAAACTGTTTACAGCAGTGCTAACATAATTGCACAAGGGTTTTCAAGTGTTTTCTGATCATCCATTAGCCTTCTAACACAGTTAACAAACACAATGTACCATTAGAACACTGGAGTGATGGTTGCTGGAAATGGGCTTCTATACACCTATGTAGATATTGCATTAAAAACCAGACGTTTGCAGCTAGAATAGTCATTTAGCACATTAACAATGTATAGAGTGTATTTCTGATTAATTTAATGTTATCTTCATTGAAAAAAACTGTGCTTTTCTTGCAAAAATAAGGAAATTTCTAAGTGACCCTAAACTTTTGAACGGTAGTCTATATATATATATATATATATATATATATATATATACAGTCCAAGGTGGATGAACACAGCACTCCAAATGCAACAAATCAGGCCATGTGCTCGTTACCTGGGGGTGAATCAATTCCCCAATATCCAAATAGAGAAAAATGTATAGAGCGTAGTAACGGCACCAGGACTTCAAGGTGGATGAAAGCAAAAGTGGATTTATTTCACCTCAACACAGCAACGTTTCGGTTCAACAGGAACCTTTCTCAAGCCATATATACTACAGGCACACATGGCATTTAGTTAAGTGTACAGTACATCTATTTTAATTGAAATGCATATAGTATGTGACTAGGGCTACAAACAGTCTTTTTGAAGACCCTATTTCATTTGTAGAACAACTGACATGCAACATTTACAACAGCAAATGTTTGGGTTGTGCGCAAATTTTCTTATTGATATATTTGTTAAGCAAAAGTCGCTTGGAAATCTAATGATGAAGGTTGCATGTACATGTACTTTAATGTATTTTTATAAACATCAAATGTTGCACCACAAAAAGTTTGTTTAAAGCCACAGCCTTAGGGCTTATTCACACGAATGTGTTGTACGTCGTGTAAACAACGGCTGTCACACGGACCTATGTAATTCAATGGGGCCGTTCACACGGCTGTTGTTTCAACGGAGCATGTGAAGGGTCAGTGAGAAATATGGTATTTGTCCTATTTTTTGGAGCTTCACGCATCTCTCCATAGACTTTAATCTATAGGGATGCGTAGTAACTCATCCCGCAGGGAATCGCACGGATGCACCTCAGACGTGAAAAACTGAAGTTTTTCACATCTGAGATGCGCAATGCTCGTGTGAATCTAGCCATAAAGTGAAACTCTGGGTAAATGTACATTATTTTAGTAAAATGGAGCTACTCGGGTTATATAAAAAGGATGTGTAATGCCAAAAAAATGTTCTGTTGAGTGCAAATGTAAAATAAAGAAACGTACTAATATACTTTCATTTACAAAACTTCACAAATTGCTCGATTTAATTTACTGTCATCTGGTCTCT
Organism: Rhinoderma darwinii; assembly: GCF_050947455.1. NCBI lineage: Eukaryota > Metazoa > Chordata > Amphibia > Anura > Rhinodermatidae > Rhinoderma > Rhinoderma darwinii. Next base: position 130,545,963 of record NC_134687.1, on the reverse strand, counting down.
GAAGTTTGGAGCTTGTGCTGTAAACTGTGATATGTCTTCACATCCGCCGGTGGCACGGAGCTCCCCCTACCCTGTGCGTCAGTGACGTGTAAGGGGCTGGCAGTCTGGCTCAGTTCATTAGCTAAGCCGGTTCCCTTCTCATTCTCCACATCAGGCGTGACGGCGCAAGGGGGCCGGCTTAGCTAATGAACTGAGCCAAACTGAGTCCATCAGGACAACCCCTTTAACATCACAGGAAATATATATATATTTAAAGTATAGCACACTGACACATTTATTTCTATGGGTCCATGCACACTTCTGTTGTTTTAACGGAACCGTATGGCCGTTCCAGCAATAATAAGACAGGTCTTTTGACGTAACAGTCTCGGCCATTTCATTAATTTTTGTCCGTTGAAACAACGGATTGCATACGGAAGCAATCCGTGTGCGGTCCGTGTTTCACGGATCCGTCAATAGCGGCCATACGACGGGCAACGGATGTGTGCATGAGGCCCTAACTGATATGTAATTAATCAGACACTTGGGGCAGATTTACTATTCAAAAGGCGTCATAATTTTTCTGGCATACATGCTTTACACCACATTTAATAACTATTTAACAATGACTTTTTTAGACATGCTCGGGAACAGGGTGTGGCTAAGCAATAAAGGGCGTGCTCTAACAGAACTGGGCGTGACCTAAAATGCAACACTGTATGCCAAAACTGGCATAAACGAAGCCAACCAAGAGGTGGTATAAGGAACAGAAAAGTGTCTAGCATGTCTAGCTAAATGCGCCAAATTTATCATACAGCATGCATGATAAATTTGTTGCATTTTTTGACTGCGTTGTCTAAGTTTACTCTATCTAAAACTTACACAGCATTAGTAAATCTGCCCCATTGTATTTAACCTGTTAACGCCAAAGGACGGATATATCCGTCCTCTGCAGCTGTTAGTTCGCGCAGGAGGACGGATATATCCGTCATGTGATGGCGCGGGTACTGACAGTGTACACACGCGATCAGCGGCAGGAGCACGGCTGTTATACACAGCTTGGCTCTTGCTGCAACTGCCGTAATCGAAGCGCGCTCCGATTCCGGCAGTTTAACCCATTAAATGCCGCTGTCATATCGACAGTGACATCTAATGTGTTTGACAGAGGGAGAGAGCTCCCTCTGTCACCCCATTGGCTCCCCCGCAAAGAAATCGCGGAGCGCCGTCGGGTTTCCATGGCAGCCGGGGGCCTAACAAAGACCCCCAGGTCTGTCTTCAGCAAATGCCTGTTAGGCCATGCCAGAGGCATGGCCTAATAGATTGCCTGTCAGTTTTACACTGACAGGTAATAATGCTTTGGTATACTAAATACCAAAGCATTATATATGCGATCAGCAGATCGCATACTGAAGTCCCCTGGTGGGACTAAAAAAAAAATGTAAAGCAGTTAAATAAAGTTTGTGGAAAAAATAAAAAATTTACAGTCAAAATCAAATAAAACTATTTAGTAAAAGTGCCAAAACAAATAACACATACACATATATGGTATCCCCGTAATCGTAATGACTTGAACAATAAAATGAACACATTAATTAAACTGCCGGATGAACGGCGTCCAAAAAAACACAAAAAAACAACGGCAAAATTCTCTCTTTTCTCCAATTCCCCCCATAAAAAATTTAATAAAAGTTAATCTATAAGTCCTATGTACCCCAAAATAGTATGTGATGCAAAAACAAGTAATTTTTTTCTAAAAGGGTTTTTATTGTGCAAACGTAGGAAAACATATAAAACCTTTACATGTTTGATATCCCCTTAATCGTGCCGACCCATAGAATAAAGTTAACAAGTTATTTACGCTGCATAGTAAACGGCATAAATTTATAACGTGAAAATTAATGCTGGAATAGCTGCTTATTTTCAATTCTCTCCTAAAATAAAGTTAATAAAAGTTAATCGATATATTATAAGCATCTAAAAATGGTACAATTACAAAATAAAACTCGTCCTGCAAAAAACAAGCCTTTATACAGCTATGTCGACGGAATAAAAAAAAAGTTACGACTCTTGGAATGCGACCATGATAAAACAAAAAATAATCCTTGGTCATTAACGCACAAAATGGCCTGGTCATTAAGGGGTTAATGCAGTCTGCAGTTGTTCCTCTAAACATAGAAGTGAAATCGCTGAGCAATAGAAGCAGACAGTAGCGATGTAATTTATTTCCAAAGCTTTGGGGATCTCCTGGCTTGAAGGGTATTGTTAGAATAGTACCTTGTATGTAGTATGTGTAATGAAATGGCGGAGCTGCTCAGTTTATTAAATGTTTTGTGAGTCCATAGGGAAATTCAACATTTCACATACAATAAAGAACTCATTTGCAGTTTAGCAGTACGTAGACTGATTTTCCATTACTTCTATAATAAAAGTGTATTAGTGAACAAAACGTTAGCCCTACAGTTGTTAATAATAACCATAAACCTGTGTGTAAATCAAATGGTTCTGATTATAGTAATATATTACATTGAAATCATTTGTTCGAATTTGCCAGTATGTCTGACATATGCTTTTAGTTACAGTAACCAACAACCCCATATCTATAAAAAGAGCATATTATTAGTGTTCATGCACTAACTCCGCACATATACCCACTAGTCTTTGAGAGTGCAGGAAAGTTTATTGTCTGATTTGACTAGCTTTTTGGCTTTTCAAAACAAGGCTGAACTGGCCCACCAGGGATCAGGGGCGTAGCTAGACTCTGCATAAACATTAGACACACATTAGACACCTTCTCAGAATGTGGTACTGGTTTACCAAGGGGGCACATGCCAGTGGCGAACATGTGTCCTGTTTCAGCCCCTCCCCCAAATAATTTGTGCCATCATAAGTACGTATAGCATACCCCTAAAAGTAAACATTACTACCCTAACATGACCAAATTTTACCCCATGTATTGGACAAGTAAATACAATAATGATCAGGTGCAGTCAGAGGATAAACAATAATTAAATCCTGTGACTTATATTTGACCTCTACTCCGATTGCCATCATTTACTTTCTTTTGCATATCCAAGCAAAAATAAGGGCTTTTTCCAGCTGTGATGCCCCTCTGTAGAGTTTGCAGCCCAGGCAGGCATCTTTGGCTTTTCGCTTTTACACCACATGCCACCCATGACAGTCAAAATGCCCTTTATGACAGCCACAATGCCTTCCATGCCAGCCATAATGCCTGCACTCTTCTATAAGCTAAGCCTGTGCTTACCTCTTGTGAGCAGGCTTCTCTAATTGTCTGATATGCAGTGTTCATGTACGTATCTCAGACACAGTCATTTAAATGGGCTCCGATGTCAGGCTGAATTCCCACTGCTTGTTGTATGTGCGGGTAAAGCTCCCGTCGCATATATGCAAAATAAAGGCAAAGGCCCCCATTTGGCTGGTTCACATCAGTAAACCTTTTTTTCAACTGTATGGAAACTGTAGTCGGCAACACTACTCCATTCAGAGACATATCACAAAAATAGTATACTATGCGGTGTACGTTTTCTTTTTTAACATTGGAGCCTATGTATAACTGTATACTGATGTATACTTCCAATGTACATTGCAAGCGCAGTGTAAATAGACCCCTACTTATAATTAGGGTAGCAGCCGCTAGCTAATAATCGCAGCTGCTTCCCTGCTAGTTTTCAATTGTTTCTGTGTCTTAAAGGGGTTGTACCAGAATAAGAAAATCAACACCTACAGTGGATATAAAATGTCTACACGCCCCTGTTAAAACGCCAGGTTTCTGTGATGTCAAAAAATCAGTCCAAGATGAATAACTTCAGAACAATTTTCACCTTTAATATGACCCATAATCTGTACAATTCCATCGAAAAACAAATAAATCATTTACAGGGGAAAAATAAAAATAACAAAATTACAATAATGTGGTTGCATAAGTGTGAACACCCTCTTATAATTGGGGATGTGGTTGTGTTCAGAATTAGCCAATCACATTTAAACTCATGTTAAATAGTAGTCAGTACACAGCTGCCATTATTTAAAGTGATTCTGAGTAACCCCATATAAAGTTCAGCAGTTCTATTAGGATTTTCCTGACATTTTCTTTGTTGCCTGTGACAGCAAAAGCCATGGTCCGTAAAAAGCTTACAACATCAAAAGGATCTGATTGTTGAAAGGCATCAGTCATTAGAAGGGTACCAAATAATTTCCAAGGCATTAGATATACCATGGAACACAGTGAAGACGGTCATCAAGAAGTGTATTACATTTGGCACAACAGTGACATTACCAAGAACTGGATGTCCCTCAAAACTTGATGAAAAGACAAGACAAAAATTGGTCCCGGAGGCTACCAGGAGGCCTACAGCAACATTAAAGAAGCTGCAGGACTTTCTGGCAGGTATTGGTTGTGTAGTGCATGTGACAACAATCTCCCGTATTCTTCATATGTCTGGGCTGTGAGGTAGGGTGGCAAGACGAAAACATTTTCTAACAAAGAAAAACATCCAAGCCCGGCTATGTTTTGCAAAGACCTACATTAAGTCTGCCAAAAGCATGTGGGAAAACGTGTTATGTTCTGATGACACCAAGGTTGAACTTTTTGGCCATAATTCCAAAAGGTATGTTTGGTGCAAAGCCAACACAGCACATCACCATAAGAACACCATACCCACAGTGAAGCATGGTGGAGGCAGCATTATGCTTTGGGGCTATTTTTCTGCAGCTGGAACTGGGGCTTTAGTCAAGCTGGAGGGAATTATGAACAGTTCCAAATAGCAGTCAATATTGGCACAAAACCTGCAGGCCTCTGCTAAAAAGCTGAAGATGAAGAGGAATTTCACCATTCAGCACGACCAGTGGCGGATTAAGTAGACCATGGGCCCTGGGCTGTTACCCAAACTTGGGCCCCCCTTCCTAACCGCCGCCCTGCCGCACCGTAACTATTTTTAACACTACTTTTTGGGGCAAGCATTAACAGTGTTACGATTTCCCTTGTCACAGGGCTGTGTCCCTACATACTGACAGTATCACACTGTGCTAGGACACATCCTCCTGACAAGGGGAATTGTCTATCAGTCCTGGACTGCAGAAAGACTTTTTGTGAAATACAAGGATTTCCTATAATAAACATGTCAGGAGAGGTGACAGATTCTCTATAAATCTAGTGACTCACAGGTGACGACGTAGTTTTTTTCCTCTTCTCCATCCAGTCCAGACTTCATGACGACTTTTCCCGGCCATGACCCATTTCTGCAGAATTTGCCACTCAGATGTCTTTGGCTCCTCACTTTTCCAACATTTCCACACCTATAAACAAAGATAATATTATCATGGTGCCACATACTGTGCCCCTAAATATAATAGCACCAAACACTGCGCCCCTGAATAAAATAGTACAAACACTGTGCCCCTAAATATTATAGCACCATAGACTGCGCCCCTGAATATAATTGTGCCAAACACTGTAGATAGCACCACACACAGCCCCCTGTAAATAGCGCTACACAGTCCTCCCCCTCTGTAAATAGCGTCACATAGCCCTCCCCCTCTTGTATATAGTGCTACACAGCAATCCCCCTTAGATATAGTGATACACAGCGCTCCCTTCTATATAGTGCTATACAACAATCCCCCCTTGTATATTGTGCTACACAGCGTCTCCCCCCTTGGACCTGCAGCTCTTGTAATTGCTCAGTATAATGTCCCCCATAGCTGCCCCCACAGTATATTGCCACCCATAGCTGCCCCCACAGTATAATGCCCCATAGATGTGACACAGTATAATGCCCCATAGATGACACAGTATAATGCCCCATAGCTGACACAGTATAATGCCCCATAGCTGACACAGTATAATGCCCCATAGAGGTGACACAGTATAATGCCCCATAGCTGACACAGTATAATGCCCCATAGAGGTGACACAGTATAATGACCCATAGCTGACACAGTATAATGTCCCATAGCTGACACAGTATAATGCCCCATAGCTGACACAGTATAATGCCCCATAGCTGACACAGTATAATGCCCCATAGAGGTGACACAGTATAATGCCCCATAGCTGACACAGTATAATGCCCCATAGCTGACACAGTATAATGCCCCATAGCTGACACAGTATAATGCCCCATAGCTGACACAGTATAATGCCCCATAGATGACACAGTATAATGCCCCATAGAGGTGACACAGTATAATGCCTCCATAGCTGACACAGTATAATGCCCCATAGCTGACACAGCATAATGCCCCATAGCTGACACAGCATAATGCCCCATATGTACGTACCTAATAAAAAAAGAAAACATAATTGCTTACCTATCCCGGTTCCCACGTGGGGGATGCGATGCTTCTCCTCCTCTGCACTGTGCTGTGAGTGACTCCGTGCAGACAGGCGCGATGACGTCACTACATCGCGCCTGCCTGCACCGAGCCGCTCACGGCAGAGTGAATGCTGGAGCGAGGCTCCAGCATTCAACCCAACTGAATCTGCGTCCTGCGGATGCAGATTCAGTCGGAAGCAGGCAGCGCGGTAGCGCTGCATAGTTTTTTAAGTTTGTGTGCGGTTCGGGCCGCGATGGGCCCCCTGGCAGCCTCGGGCCGCGATGGGCCCCCTGGCAGCCTCGGGCCCCGATGGGCCCCCTGGCAGCCTCGGGCCCCGATGGGCCCCCTGGCAGCCTCGGGCCCCGGGCGACCGCCCGAAACGCCCACATTATAATCCGCCATTGAGCACGACAGCAACCCAAAGCATATCTCCAAATCAACAAAAGAATGGCTTCACCAGAAGAAGATCAAAGTTTTGGAATGACCCAGCCAGAGCCCAGACCTGAATCATATTGAAAATCTGTAGGGTGAGCTAAAGTGGGCTTTATTAGTTTAAGGATGTGCATATTTATGCAACCACATTATTTTTGTTCTTTATTTTCATTTTTCCAAAGATTTCAGATTAAAATACAGATCCTAGGTGCCATTAACCTGTTGCGTACCTGCGCCGCAATAGTACGGCACACGCCGCTTATTGAAGCAGACCTGCGCCGTACTATTCACATAGTGATAACACAGCGACCGCAGCTGTCATTGACAGCTAACCGTCTCTGTTACCGGCATGGGGACCAATCAACAGGCACCCATGCCGGTGATTTTTGTGATTAGTCAGTCTTCAGAGACTGACCAATCACAGCCGTCTGTGATGTCGTCTACAGGAGAAAGCGCCTGTCACTTTCTTTGATCTCTTCATTTCTGTGAGATCCGTGAGGAGATCAGAGGAAGACATGTAAAAAAAAACAAAAAAAAACAAACACTTTTTGTTAACCCCTTCCCACAAATTGGCGTATGGTAACGCCCTGAGGATGAAGGAGCTGTACGCGCTTCATCTTCAGCGGGTGTCGGCGATCACTGTTCTCTCCGATTTCCATCATTTAACCCCTTAACCCCTTAGTGACCACCAATACGCCTTTTCACGTTGGTCACTAAGGGGCCTTAGGCTAGGCTGATGCCTTTTCACGTGAGCCTAGTCTAAGTCCTGCACGGGTGTCCCGTGCAGGCTGGAGCCGGGGCTCTGCTGTCTGATGACAGCTGAGCTCCTGCTCCAACGCCCGCGATCGAAGTTTACTTCGATCGCGGCCGTTTAAGCCGTTAAATTCCGCCGTCAAAAGCGACCGCAGCATTTAACTTTGTTTACAGAGGGAGTGAGCTCCCTTTGTCACCCATCGGCGGCCCGCAAATGCAATCGCGGGTCTCCGATGGGGTGTCATGGCAGCCGGGGGCTTGATAAAAGCCCCCAGGTCTGCCCTGGACATATGCCGGAGGCACGTCCTAACAGATTGCCTGTCAGATTTACACTGACAGGCAATAATGCTCTGATATACGAAGTATACCAAAGCATTATAGCAGCGATCTGAAGATCGCACAGTAAAGTCCCCTAGTGGGACTAGTGAAATAAATAATAAATGTGAAATAAAGATTAATAATAAAAATTACAGTAAAAAAATAAATAAAAACATTTTTTTTCCATAAAAAGTGGTTTTATTTAGTAAAAGTGTAAAAAATAAATAAAAGTACACATATATGGTATCGCCGCGACCGTAATGACTCCATTAATAAAGTTAATATGTAATTTAAACCGCAAGGTGAACACCGTAAAAAAAAACACGCAAAAAACAATGGCGAAATTGCAATATTTTTCCCTTGCCCCCCAAAAAAGTCATAATAATTCTAATGAATCAATAAGTCCCATGCACCCCAAAACAGTACCAATCAAAACTACGTCTCGTTCCGCAGAAAACAAGCCCAAAAAATCACTACATTGATGGAAAAATAAAAAAGTTACGGCTCTTGGAAAGCGACGATGCAAAAACAAATAATTTTAGTTCAAAAGTGTTTTTATTGTGCAAAAGTCGTATAACATAAAAAAACCTCTACATATGTGGTATCGCCGTAATCGTACCGACCCATAGAATAAAGGTAACATGTTATTTACGTCGCACAGTGAACGGCGTCAATTTAAAAACGCATAGAACAATGGCGGAATTTAAGTTTTTTTTTATAATCCCCCCAAAAAAGTTAATAAAAGTTAATTTAAAAATTATATGTACCCAAAAATGGTGCTATTAAAAAGTACAACTAATCCGGCAAAAAACAAGTCCTCATACAGCTATGTAGACGAAAAAATAAAAAAGTTATAGCTCTTTGAATGCGACTATAGAAAAACGAATAAAATAGCTTGGTCATTAGGGCCTAAAATGGGCTGGTCACTAAGGGGTTAAATGCTCCTGTCAAACCCCTTAAATGCTCCCTCTGCTTCTCGCAAAAAAATTGTGCGGTGCCGATGGTTGCTATGGCAACCAGGAAGTGTAGCAACGACTTCCTGGTCGGCCAGGGACGGAAGACTATTAGGTCCTGACTGTCAGTTGTAAAATGTCAGTTGTAAAATTATAGTTACAATACACTGCACTACTTAAGTAGTACAGTGTATTGTACAGGGGATCAGAAGATCAGATCTTCAAGTCCCCTAGTAAGTGTAAATAAAAAAAAAAGTTTTAGAAAAATAAATAAATAAGTTTTATCAAATAAAAACTAATAATTATTATTCATCTAATAAAAACCCACCGTTTACTTGATCAAGTCCTTTATTGAAAAAAAAGAAAAAATATATACATAAAAGTTATTGCCGCGTTCGTATCCGCCTGAACTATAAAAATATCACATTATTTATCCCACACGGTGAACACCGTAAAAAAATAAAATAAAAGACAATGGAAGAAATTCCTTTTTTGGTCACGTTGTTTCCAAAAAATGGAATAAAAAGTGATCAAAAAGTCAAAAGTACTCCAAAATGGTACCAATAAAAACGACAGTTTGTCACGCAAAAAACAAGCCCTCACTTCGCTCCGTCGACAAAAAAATCAAAAAGTTATGGCTCTCAGGATATGGTGACACTAAAACATTATTTTATTTAGTAAAAAGCATTTTTATTGTGTAAAAGTAGTAAAACATATAAAAACGATACAAATTTGGTATTGCCATAATCGTATCAAACCGCAGAATAAATTAGACATGTTGTTTATACTGCACAAAGAACGCCGTTAATTTTTTTTTAAAAACAGTGAGAGAATTTCTGTTTTTTAGTCTCCTCACCTCCCAAAAAATGTAATAAAAACTGATCAAAAAAATCGCATGTACCCCAAAATCATACTAATAAAAACTACAGCTCGTCCCATGAAAATCAAGCACTCACACAGCTCGTCAACGGGAAAATAAAAAGTAATGACTCTCTGAACGCAATAATGCTAAACGACAGCCCAGACCCCACGTGATTATTTGTAGCCCCCACTGGTAGACCCTGTAAATGCAGCGAAAACAATGACATTTTGAGGTATGTGCTACATATGGGGCTAGTGCAGAAGTCAAAGATTAGGCAATGCTGGAGTGCGGATGTTTTGTACAATCCCACGGACACCCTTTAGAAGTGCGACTCCTGCATACAAAACTCTGGCCTGTGCATAAAGGATTGGTTCAAAGCGGACATCACTATCCATGGATCATTTAATTATTAATTTACCCCATTATTACATCATCCTATTATGACCTGATGTTCTCCGCCCAGCTTGCATATACCCTGATGTACTCCGCCCAGCTTAAATATACCCTGAGGTACACTACACAGCTTACGTATACCCTGATGTACTCCGCCCAACTTACATATACGCTGATGTACTCCAAACATCTTTACATTATTAACTGAAACACCAGTAAAACACTAAACAAAACTACTACCAAGCAAAATGTGCTCTCCAAAAGCCAAATGGCGTTCCTTCTAGGCCTGGCAATGTGTCCAAACGACCACATATGGGGTATTACTGTACTCCGGAGAACCCACTTAACAATTTATGGGGTGTGTGTCTCCAGTGGCACAAGCTGGGCACAACACATTGGGCACTGAAATAGCATATATGTGGGAAATGGCAATTTTCAATGTGCAACATATATTGTGTACTAATTTCTGCAAAACCTGTGGGGTCAAAATGCTCACTACACCTCATGATAAAATTTCTTAAAGGGGTGTAGTTTCCCAAATGGGGTCACTTCTCGGGGGTTTTCATTGTACTGGTACCTCAGCGCAATGCAACATGGCGTCAAAAAACTATTTTGTAAAATCTCCACTCCAAAAACTAAATTGCGCTTTTTCCATTTAGACCCTTGCCGTGTGTCCAAATAGCAGTTTACAACCACATATGGGATATTTCCCTACTCAGGAGAAATTGTGTAACAAATATTGGGGTATCTTTCTCCTATATTCCCTGTGGAAATTAAAAATTATGAGCTAAAACGACATATTATTGGAAATAAAAATATTTTTTTATTTTCACGTCCTGATTCTAATAAAATCTATAAAATACCTGAGGGATCAAAATGCTCACTACACCTCTAATTTAATTCTTTGAGGGGTATAGTATCCAAAATGGCATCCCACCTGGGGAATTTCTACTGTACTGGTACTTCAGGGGCTCTGCAAATGCGACATGGCCCCCAGAAACCAATTCATCAAAATCTGTGCTGCAAAAGCCAAATGGCGCGCCTTCACTCCGGAGCCCGGCCGTGGGTCCAAACAGCAGTTTATTACCATATATGGGGTATTCCTGTAATCAGGAAAAATTGCTTTACAAATGTTGGGGTGCTTTTTCTCTTTTATTTGTTGTAATAATTAGAAAATTCTATGTTTCTTCAGAAAATAAGTAGATTTTCATCTTTACAGAATAATTCCAATAAATTAATTTTAAAAATATCGTCAAAACTAACTATACCACTAGAAAAATTCCTTGAGGGGTGTAGTTTCCAAAATGGGGTCACTTTTGGGGGTTTTCCACTGTTTTGGTCCCTCCAGGGCGTTGCAAACACGAAACGGCACTGAAAACCATTCCAGTAAAATCTGCGCTCCAAAATCCAAATGGTGCTCCTTCCCTTCTGAGCACTGCCGTGGGTTCAAACAGCAGTTTATTACCACATATGGGGTATTTCCGTAATCGGGAGAAATTTCTTTACAAATTTTTGGGTGCTTTTTCTCCTTTATTCCTTGCAAAAATTCTACAGTATATTTTTTCAGAAAATAAAGTAGATTTTCATTTTCCCAGACTAATTCAAATAAATTTAGCAAAAAATCTGTTTGTATCAAAATGCTAACTATACCCCTAGATAAATTCCCTGAGGGGTGTAGTTTCCAAAATGGGGTCACTTATGGTGGGTTTCCACTGTTTTGACACCACAAGACCTCTTTAAACCTGACATGGTGCCTAAAATATATTCTAATAAAAAGGAGGACTCAAAATCCACTAGGTGCTCCTTTGCTTCTAAGGCCTGTGTTTCAGTCCATTAGCACGCTAGGGCCACATGTGGGATATTTATAAAAACTGAAGAATCTGGGCAATAAAAATTGAGTTGCATTTCTTGGGTAAAACCTTCTGTGTTACAAAAATGTTTTATAAATAAATTTTGGCCAAAAAAATGCAATTTATAAATTTCACCTCTAATTTGCTTAGATTCCTGTGACACACATGAGTAAGATCTGTAATTAGCCTATGATCACCTTGGACTATAAAAAGGGCTCTGCCCTTTCACCCATTGTCTGAGTGTTGTTGTGTTTACCCATGTTAGTCTTAGCAAATGGTCCCTTAGTGTTATCCTGTTCCCGTTGTTCCCGTGCCCTGCTACCTGTATCCTGTATCCCGTGTTATATCTGTTCCTGTGCTTTAACCTGTTGGAGTCATGTTGTGCCACCGGTCACGCCTGCTGATATACACCACGTCTGGTGTCTACAAGTTCATCTGTGCCGAGCCTCCATTACTGTCTGGACTATTAAAGGTACTTTTGTACAAGAACTGTTGTTTGGCCAGCTGCTACTTCGCTACGGCAGTGCGGTCTAGTGGTTCCACATACCCACGGCTCGTGACAGTACGCTCAGGCCATGAACCCCACTGGTCAACCCAAGACCATGACGACATGAGAAGTCCTGCAGGCATACCAGCGAGACCTTCAGTCACGACAAGACCAGCTCCTCCTGGCAGTGAACTCCATTGCACAGCGACTGGATGCGAAAGCTGCAGCCATCACGGCACCTGTTCCTGTTGCTCCGGCTGTTCCTCCTACTACACCTCCTGTCTGTACCGGTGCCGACTCCCGATTTTCGCTGCCACTACCTCTTCGCTACGACGGAGAAGCGAGTACCTGCAGGGGATTTCTGAACCAGTGCCAGATCGACATCAGTCTACATGCTAGAGCATTTCCTTTTTCAATGGTGTAAGGATCGCTTTCAACATCTCTCTCCTTACTGGCAAGGCCCTAGCATGGGCGAATCCTATCTGTGAGCGTCAGCGACCAGAGACCCGTGACTTTCATTTTTTCCTACAGACTTTTTGCACGGTATTTGAGGGACCTGGACAAGTCTCTGCAGCAGCTGCATCGCTGCTGATTCTTCGCCAGGAAGACATCTTCGTGGGCGAGTATGCCATTTAGTTTCGCACCCTGGCGGCAGAGCTGTCCTGGAACAACGCCTTGGTGGTTACATTCTGCCAGGGACTGTCTTCCGAGATTCTAGACGGACTTCCCGCTCATGATTTGACACCTACCCTGGATGACCTCATTCTTCTTGCCACCGAGATTGACATGAGGTTTCGGGAGCGATCCCAAGAGGTTCGTCGGGAGAGAATATTCCCCAGACAGGCTCCTACTTTCCAGCAATCCCTATTGCCCTCACCAGTTGTTCCACCAGAGGAGCCTATGCAGGTGGACTGGCTCAGATTGTCAGCCCAGGAGAAACAACGCAGACGCACTTCGGGACTTTGTCTGTAATGCAGCCTCAGAGGCCATGTTGTGCGATTGTGTCCTCAGAAGCCAAAAAGACTCCAGTGCCTAGGATTGGTTGGAGAAACAACCCTAGGTGGAACGCATCAGAATAAAAAATTCTCTTCAAAACCGTCATAGTGTCCGGCGAGAGGACGCAGCGGGTCTCTGCCTATCTGGACTCTGGGCCCGCAGCAAACTTCATCTAGAAAGACCTAGTGTATCTTCTCCTGTTACCCACAGTCCCTCTGGAGACATCTTTGGATGTTGCTTCGGTGAATGGACTGCCTCTGCCCTACCCAATTGTATCTGAAACCAAGCCGCTGAAGCTCCAAGTTGGAGCCCTTCATACTGAACTTATTTTTTTTCTTGTTTTGCCTAAAGCCCTCAATCCTGTCCTACTGGGCCTGCCTTGGCTCCGACTACTTGCCCCAGTCCTGGTCTACAATTCCGGAGGGGTGGGGCTACAAATGTCGCAGCCGTTGTCTGTTGCAGATGAATCTTGTCCAGCCTCCTCTGCCTCAGTCATTGGCAGGATTGACCCCTCATTTATCTCAGTTTGCGGATGTTTTCAGCAAGAAGGAGGCTGAGACACTTTCCGCACACCGGGCTTATGACTGTCCCATTGAACTGGTTCCAAATGTGTCCCCCTCCTCGTGGACGGGTATACCCTCTCTCCTTGCCAGAGATTCAATCTATGTCGGTCTATATCAAGGAGAATCTGGAGAGGGGTTTCATACAAAAATCCTCCTCCGCAGCTGGGGCCGGGTTCTTCTTTGTCAAGAAAAAAAGACGGATCTCTTTGACCTTGCATTGACTACCATGGTCTCATTCAAATCACGGTCAAAAACAAATATCCGTTGCCACTAATCTCTGAACTATTTGACCGCATACGAGGAGTCAAGATTTTTTGTAAACTAGACTTGTGTGGGGCTTACAATTTGATCCAGATCCGCCAGGGTGATGAATGGAAAACAACATTCAACACTCGAGACGGGCACTATGAATATTTGGTAATGCCCTTCGGTCTGTGTAACGCTCCCGCGGTCTACCAAGAATTTCATCAATGATTTCTTCTGAGATCTCCTCTATGTCTGTGTTGTAGTCTGTCTCGATGATATTCTGATTTTTTTCTCCACATCCGACAACTCATCGGAGGCATGTCCGTCAAGTTCTGCAATCGTTTGTATGCCAAGCTGGAGAAGTGCATTTTTTAGAAGAATTCTCTACCCTTCCTGGGCTACATCATCTCGGACCAAGGCCTCAAGATGGATCCTGAGAAGGTAAAGTCCGTCCTGGAATGGCCACGTCCTCAAGGCCTGAGGTCCATACAGCATTTTTGGGAATTCGCCAATTTCTACCTGCAGTTTATCCCAAACTTCTCTTCACTGACGGCTCCCATCTCTACCCTCACCAAAAAAGGTATGAACGCCAAGGTGTGGACTCCAGAGGCAGAATCTGCAGTCAATAGCCTTAAGAGGGCCTTCACCTCAGCCCCAACACTCCATTATCCTGACGAATTTCGACTGTTTTCCTTGGAGGTGGACGCCTCCTCATCCAGGTGGTTACTGTTCTTCACCCGGTTCCCATTTGTACTCCACTACCATCCCACTGACAAAAATGCGAGGGCCGATGCCCTGTCCAGGTCGTTTGAAACAGAGGACACCGTGGAGTCTCCTCAAAGTATCATTGACCCGTCCTGTATTAATCCTGTTAATCCTCTGCAAGTTAGAGACCTCCCTCCGGGGAGGACTTTTGTGCGGTTGGCAGACAGAAGGAGAATCCTTCGCTGGGGGCACAGCTCCAAACTTGAAGATGACTCATTTTATCCCGCTGACCGGTCTACCTTCTGCTCTTCAACTGGCTAACCTCTTCATCCAACACATCTTCCGTTTTCATGGCTTGCCTCTTCATATCGTGTCTGATCGGGGGGTTCAGTTCATCTCGAAATTCTGGAGAGTCCTCTGTAAGCTCCTAGATGGGAAGTTGGACTTTTCTTCAGCCTACCATCCCCAGTCCAATTGCCAAGTCGAGAGGATTAATCAAATCATGGAGAATTATCTTCGCCACTTCATCTCCACGCAGCATGATGACTGGGTAGAGCTTCTTCCCTGGGCCGAGTTCTCATACAACAACCACACAAGTGAGTCCACCACTTCCACACCATTGTGTACGGCCAACATCCACGAATTCCTCTTCCTGTTCCGGCTACATCCCAGGTACCCACAGCTGACTCTGCATTTAGAGACTTTCTACAGGTCTACAAGAGAGCCGCCTCAGTATCTTCCGAGTACCAAAGTATGGCTGTCGACTAGAAATATCTGTTTAAAGGTGCCTTCCTACAGGTTTGCTCCCAGGTTCCTCGGACCCTTTGAGATACTACAACAAATAAACCCTGTCTCCTATAAGCTTCGGCTGCCCCCTACCCTCAGAATCCACAACTCCTTTCATGTGTCCCTCCTGAAGCCTGTGGTCTTGAACCGCTATAGTAAGACTCGTGATCCCGCAGTGGCTCCCAGCAGTTCATCTGATGTGTTTGAGGTGAAGGAGATCCTGGACTGCAAAAGAGTAGGAGGACTTTTATTTGGTGGATTGGTGGGGGTTAGGCCCAGAGGAGAGGTCCTCGGAGCCAGAGGAGAACCTCAATGCTCTTACCCTCATTAAGAAGTTCCTCTCTCGCTCTGGCCCCAAGAAGAGGGGTAACTGTATCGTCCTTACCTGCCCTCCGACGGCCGCGACCATGGACGAGTGAGTGCCGGGCGGCATCTCCCTCCTGAGAGACGCCGGCACTCACTTCCGCATCACTGCACTGGTTCCCGTATGGTGCGCATGCGCTCGCATCCGGCCTTAAAGGGCCAGTGCACACACATGAGTAAGATCTGTAATTAGCCCATGATCACCCTGGACTATAAAAAGGGCTCTGCCCTTTCAGTCATTGCCTGAGCATTGTTGTGTTTATCCATGTTTGTCTTAGCAAATGGTCCCTTAGTGTTATCCTGTTCCCATTGTTCCCATGCCCTGCTACCTGTATCCCGTTCTATATTTGTTCCTGTACCTTAACATGTTGGAGTTTTGTTGTGCCACTAGTGTCTACAAGTTCATCTGTGCCGAGCCTTCATTACTGCCTGGACTATTAAAGGTATTATTGTACTAGGACTGTTGTTTGGCAAACTGCTACTTCGCTACGGCTGTGCGGCCTAGTGGGTCAACATACCCACGGATCATGACATAAAGTTATTTATCTGGGTACTAATAATCTGCATGCACCATATTTCCTAGGGGGGAGATAAACTGGGAGAGTAACATGTTGAAAATAATCTGGGTGTACTTGTAGATCATAGACTAAATGCAATGTCAATCAGCTGCTTCTAAAGGCCCTTTTACACTGGGCGATTATCGGGCAGAGAAGAGTTCATATAACGCTCATTCCCAATTTCCCTGTGTAAGCAGGGCAGCGATCAACAGATGAACGAGCGAACGCTCGATCATCTGCTGATCATATTGTTTTAAAAAAGTGAAATATTATCGTTGTCGGCACCACAGCTCCCTGTGTAAACAGAGAGCCGCACTGCCGACATGATAATAACGGGGGATGAGCAAATACGATAATAATATGGGGACGAGCGAACAGAGTAATGACCGCTCGTCCCTATACATAGCTCCGTGTGACAGGAGCAAACGGGCGCTGATCAATGATGTCTCGTAGATTGGCGCTCGCTGCAGCGGCCAAATATCAGCAGGTGTAAAAGGCCCTTAAGGCCAGCAAGATATTGTTGTGTATTAAGAGAAGCATAGACTCGGGGTACAGGGATATAATATTAATTAGTATTAATTAGTATTATAATAAGAATGTGAAGACATGTATGAGGCCCCCTGCACATGACCATGCCCTTAATCACGGTCCATGATTACGGGCACGTCCTGCCGCGGACTGCAGCGGACAGCTACCCGCATATGCGGGCCATGCTCCCATTCTACAGTATGGGAGCGCGGTCCGTAAAAGCAAAAAATAGGACATGTCCTATCTTTTGCGGAGGCTTTGTACGGCCCGGACACCTTCCCATAAATATACGGGATGGGTCCGTGGGCAATAGAAGTGAATGGGTACCGTAATTACGGTAATTATGCAAGAATTCTATGGTCGTTTGCATGGGGCCTTAGACCTTGAAAGTCTCAAGGAATAATTGTTTTGAAGAATTATAAGAGATTGAAGTTTATACGACCTCAAGATAAGGTTTTCATGTTTTAATGAGACTGAAAGTCTTATCTTCTCCAAACAAGATTTCTGGTGCAAAATTAAAGAAGCTGAAACTTTAGTTCCAATGGAGGGTGCTCAAGAGCATTTCCTGAGGCCATATATAGATATGCCTCCATAGTTTCTTTAGGCAAGTAATATGTTTATATACTAAGAAGTGAACTTCAATGTGATTGGGTATGCTACCTCTATAACTGGTCTAGAACTAAATCAAATATGATTTATGTTGGTCTTCAAACTTGTATTGGCTTTTTGTGTATAAATAAACCACACAAGGCCTCAAGCACCAGAGAAATGCCACATGTGTGATACTGATGAGCTTTCGTGTCTGTGTGATCTCTCCGATGCATCGTTATCTTGATTTGGACTTCGAGGCTGGATTAGAGTACCTTTAGCTCTCCCAAATCCAGGCTATTGTGACAATGTATAGAATTCTTGTCTGAACGTTGATCCAATTTGATCGCCACTTGGGAAATTTTTCCTGTTTAGTGTAGATTGGTTAATTTCTAATGGGTTTGTACCTATTTCTGGATCACTGGGGATAAAACAAAGTTCTATAGTTTACCCATATCCCTTCCCTTTCTCCAATCTTCTGGTTAAATTTGATGGACATATGTCTTTTTTTAACTGTACTAACTAACTATTTAATTTTGAATACATGGAAGTTTATCAGTCTATCAAAATGATGTTGCTACTCAGCATCAAAGTCTTATTTAAGATTATTGTCTATTGATTATCTGAAAGATTAATTTTACCCACAATTATCTAGTACACTGTCTTTAAACACAGGATTTAGTATTTTGCTAAATTTTTTAAAGGGGTTGTCTGGAATTTTTAAATGATGGCCTACCCTTAAGATAGGCCATAAATGTATGATTGCTGAAGGTCCGACCCCCGGGACCCCCACCAATCAGCAGA
Organism: Rhinoderma darwinii; assembly: GCF_050947455.1. Lineage (NCBI taxonomy): Eukaryota > Metazoa > Chordata > Amphibia > Anura > Rhinodermatidae > Rhinoderma > Rhinoderma darwinii. The sequence goes on along the minus strand of NC_134687.1, from coordinate 130,527,467 downwards.
AAAAGGGGCTGTGGTTATCACTGGAACAGGATGGGGCCTTCATTGTTTATCCTGCCACTGCAACATATATACACCAAAAAGTGTCTGCAACAGTTTTTATTTGTATTTTAGTAAATTATTGGTTAACATTAATTATATTTAGCTAAAGAAGAAATGTATAATGTAGTTTTGATTTCCATACCGCCAACAGTTTGAGAAAATAAAAGGTAAAAAGTCTACACAAATCTACACCCATACCAGTGATTACCAGTGATGTCATTTCTCCTGTTTGTGATGTCACATCTATATTGTGTTTGCATTATTTCTTAAGTTACATGACTAAGGCTCCATGCACACGAACGGATTTTTGCGGCCACAATTAAACCGCAAATCTGCAGGTGAATTGCGGCCCCATTCATTTCAATGGGCCCATGCAAACGACCGTGGTTTCCACGGTCCATACATTGCCCGGGAGCCTGGACCGCAAAAAGATAGGACGTGTTATTACGGCCGTGTTTTGCGGTCCAGGCTCAAAGAAATGAATGCACACGGCCATATGCACGGCCCGCGGGTGACACTCCGCGGCTGTCTGAGCCGCAAATCACGGCCGTGCACACCACTACGGTCGTGTGCATGAGGCCTTACTGTGATACTATACAACGTACAATGTCCCTGTAAGTTAAACTCACCTGTATTATCACACTCCTCATCTTACGCAGTACAAATATTTGTGGTTTGCTCTAAATTGAAACAAATATAGTATATGAATGAATATAATTTGTTACTGTAAATAATAATAATAATATTAGGAGACATTTGTCACCTTACAACTATGTGGTTTGCATGCTTGAGGAAATAATTGCTTTAAATATAATTATATTTTGCAGTAACTGTATATGTACATATTTATGTAAAATGCCTAATAATCATTATAATATAATACATTTCTTTGTAGGAATGTGTATTATTGATTTGCTTGCTGAATGGAAATGTCCTCTATCTCTACCAGCTTGTCTAATAGAAAGTGTGTGGTAGGACAATACTGACATCTATGGGTCATCTTTGGAGGGAGCTATAAGCGTCAGTACATACAGATTTTCTCATACATTGACTGAAAGTGCTACACTCTCAAATTATTCTACACTACACTCTCAAATTATTCTGGGAACAAATGTGTACACATAACTTGTTGATTTCAAGCTAACATCTGGCCACAGCATTATTTGCTTCCAAAAAATAAGTGAAAACACGCCAGGAAAAATGCTATTAAAACGTAGAATTTTTCCTAAAAATGCTGTGTGTGAATCCACCCTAAGGCCCTGTTCACACTGAGTTTTTTTTTACACATTTTTTGACGTGGAAACCGCATCGGAAAACACGACAAAAAACGGCTGAAAATGCCTCCCATTGATTTCAATGGGAGGCGGACGCGTTTTGTTACCGCTCGCGGTAAAAAAACTCTCGCGGTAAAGAGAAGCGACATGCCCTATCTTCGGGCGATTACGCCTCTGACCTCCCATTGACATCAATGGGAGGCAGAGAAAGCTTATTTCGCGGTGTTTTTGCCCGAGTGAAAAACGCCGCAAAAAACGCAGCGAAAAACCAAACTGAATATTGAGGCAGAATTTTCTGCCTGCAAAAAACTCAGTGTGAACTCAGCCTAAGGCCATTTTCACATGGCAGTATTTAGGTCAGTATTTTATATCAGTATTTGTAGGCCAAAACCAGAATTGAAACATAAACAGAGAAAAGTATACTGGAAACATTTGTCCCTCTTCCGTATTTTGCACCCATTTCTAGTTTTGGCTTACAAATACTGATGCAAAATAGTGACCTAAATACTGCCATGTGAAAGTGACCTAATAAGAATGTGTCAAAAGCATAACTGTCTGATCAAAATACAAGGGAGGAGGGTTATCAATGGATTTACACTAGCTTTTTAAGCCTTAGCATTTTGGCAAAACACCATATTTATGACACCCCTGCACCATTTTTTTTTTTTTTTTACACGTTCGGTTGTATTAGAAAAAGGCAAGGTTTCAGAGTTGCATGGATTGTGACTCATTTATGACCAGTCTCCACCATTTTTTTTTTTTTTTTTTAAAGTGTCGGGAAACAACACCAGTTTCGGTCTGGCATTTTTTTCAGCCTACACCACAGATGTGCTCCCTGATGATAAATGTGGTGATCACTGCACAGGGCAGAGATACTGGAAAACCACTCTTATGTGGCTCCAATATTAACCCCTTCACTGCCGTAGACCACCAAGTGTGTAACCATAGACCACTTCTCTGCCCTAGATTACAAGGGATGTTACTATTAACCCCTTCACTACCCTATACCACCAGGCATAAAACAATAAACCTGATGGAACAGCCCTTTAAGGGCACGGCCAGACGTGGCAGAGTTTTTCCCCTGCATATGTTGGTGCAGATTTGGGGCAATTACGCAACGAATCTGCACCAACATTTGCATATTTGACAGGTAATTCAGACGTTTCCGAAAACACAGCGGACTTGCCACAGATTTCAGTTTTTGCATTGCAAAGGCTGAAATCCGCAGTGAAATTCTGCTTCTTCTCCGTAACAGTCAGTGCATGCTGCGGAGAGAAAATTCTGCACCACAGCCTATGGTCAGCAGCGGAGTTTTCCGCAACGTCTGAACTAACTTGCCTAAAAATTTATTGAAACAAATGTAAAAAAAGGGCCGCAGGAGAATTCCACTGCGGACTGTCCACAGCGGAATTCCACAGCAATTCCGCCACGTCTGTCTGTACCCTAATACAGACAGCATTATCGGTTAGTAATATAGGATATAAAGAAGTTCACTAGTTCAAGCTGTGGGTAAATAATAATGTTATAAAGCATCTAGAAGATGACAGTTTTACTTGGTCTCCTGGAGATGACACAGAACAGCGATATTGAGTTTGTCAAAACATAATGATCTGTTACTGGTGTTTTTTGCATAGGACTGCAAATACACCTACTGAGTTACCATAACAAAGTGACATTTCACTATGCTTTAGAGGAAGAAGAAAATAAACATTCGCTTCTGCTAGATCTGTGGCTATTGATTATTTGCAGTTCCCCTAAACGATTTATATCAATAATGTTTAAACATATTAAAGTGTTGTTTCCATAGTTTTTGCCATGATACACTTTTCTTCTCGGAAGGAAATTAATCTGCTCAAAATCTTAGCCTAATCATCATCATTTACTTCGCATGTAAATACTCATATTTGTCAAGGACTTTCTAAAACAGATTTCTTTCTGTTGTTTTGATAATCTGTATATACTAATTTTGTGTTTTATCTTGTATATGTTAAATAATTGTTGTTAAGGCATTGAGTAATTCATAAAACAATATTAACATTTTCAAGAAAAAAGTGGTCATCAACATGTAAATTAGGTCCATTATTTCACGTTCAGCTGTTTACCTTGCAATTTGTGCTCTAGACACTAGATGGCGGTCATGCTTTGAATCTTTCATTAGGCCATTAATTAAATGCTCTTCAATGTCATAGCGTATTGTTAAATAAAAAACTTGTTCCTACCAGAAATTTTTCTTCTTCTCCAGGACTTTAATTATATAATGAAGACAACAAAATAAAAAACACCACAAGACAACCCTACTTAAACCTAACCTAAGTACAGCTGATTATGTAATAAAATAACCAGTTTTATAATCCAAAGACCATTTTTTTATTATATATATGAGGGGGAGTTGTCCTGCTTTCGTACATCGACGAAAAAAATAATTCAGGTAGGAACAATTTTTTTTATTTCCTTTACTTCCTTGCAGCACATGTAAAACATATGTACCAAACAATGGAGGGAAACAAGCTACAAAGCATTTAAAACTCCAGTACAGAGGCATAGTTAGGATTGGGGAGGGGGTTGGCGTGAGTAAAGTGGAAGTATACGTGCATAATGTGTATGTGTTGTGTATGATGTTTGTGCAATGTGTACTATGTATATGTGTGTAATGTGTATGTGTGTGTAATTTGTAGTATGTATGTGTGTAATATGTATGTGTGTGTAATGTGTAGTATGTATATATCTGTAATATGTATGTGTGTGTGCTGTGTAGTATGTATATGTGTGAAATGTGTATGTGTAAAGTGTAGTGTGTGTAATGTCAATGTGTGTGTACTGTGTAGTATAGGAGCACTATATATATATATATATATATATATATATATGTATATATATATATATATATATATATATATATATATATACAGTAGAACAGGGGATAGGAGCAGCACTGTGTAAATGCCAAGAAAACGGTTGGTGCTAGCTTTAAAAATAAGGAGTGACGTGCTCCTCATGCATATATCCAAGAAACGAGACTAGAAGCAGCACTCAGCAAAAAATGTGAATTTATTCACCCAACACAGCAATGTTTCACTTCCTCCATGTGTTATGTGAATAAATTCACATTTTTTGCTGAGTGCTGCTTCTAGTCTCGTTTCTTGTATATATATGTATATATATATATATATATATATATACATATATATATATATATATATATATATATATATATATGTGTGTGTGTGTGTGTGTGTGTGTGTGTGTGTGTGGCATAGTGTTACTATGCATGTATTATGCTCTTACATTTGGGAATGGAGAGGCCCACACTAAAACTTTGCCCCCGGTTGAAGAAAAGCTTAACTACAACTCTGCTCCATTACCAATGGAAAAACCTGTAAACACTTAAAGATTGAATATGAAATTATTAGAAGAAGCCAATGATGCTGCATTGCATATTTGGTCAAAGGAGACTATGGCAAACTCTGCCTAAGAAGCTGCTGTCAATTTGGTAGAGTGAGCTTGGAAGCCAACCGGAGGAGTAAGATTATTAGGGGAATAACACTCTACCATGAGGTTTTTGAACTATCCTGACAATGAGGATTTGCTTGCCTTTAGGGCTTATTCAGACGAACGGGATATACGTCCGTGCAACGCGCGTGATTTTCACGTGCGTCGCACAGACCTATATTAGTCTATGGGGCTGTGCAGACAGTTGCGTGATTTTTACGCAGCGTTGGTCCGTTGCGAAAAAGTCACGACATGTCCGTTCCTTGGGCGTATTTCGCGCATCACGCACCCATTGAAGTTAATGGGTGCATGAAAATCACGCATGCCACACGGAAGCACTTCCGTGGGACGCGCGTGATTCGCGCAACAGCTGTGAAAAGGATGAATGAAAACAGAAAAGCACCACGTGCTTTTCTGTTTACAAACATCCAAACGGAGTGTCATAATGATGGCGGCTGCGCGAAAAGCACACAGCCGCGCATCTTACGGGGCTGTCACACGGAGCTGTTAAGTGCCTTTTGCACGCGCAAGATGCCGCGTTTTTTGCGCGCGCAAACGCACACGCTCGTGTGAATCCGGCCTCAAACCTATTCTCTTCCCTTTAATTGAAGAAATAAATTCACTTGCAATCTAATGGACGACGTAAATTCCGAGTATACAGATATCGCTCTCTGGACATCTAAAGTATGTAATCTAATCTGCTCTTAATTTTAAAGATTAGGAAAAAAATAATACATTGGGTAAAAAGGTAGGTAAAGTTCGTAATATCACAGAATCAGGCAACATTCACAAATAGGGCTCTTTCCTTGAATACGTTTACCGTTTAAATACAGATACAGGGAAAAATCACAGGACTAACCGGGTGCTGCTGGATAATATATCAGGATGTTTCAGATGTCCATAAGAATATATTTTATTGAGCATGGCCAGATGCCAAGAGGAGAAGATGTGCAGAGCTGAGCTCTGTACTTCGCACACCGAGATCTGCAGCAGCTCACACAAGGCACTCGAAAATATCAGGGACCAAAGCAAATGCTACCCTTCTTCCTGCCAGACATTCCCCTCACACTCAGCATGACGAGAGGAAGAAAAACATATGCCAGCCCCCAGAAATTTAGGGCCTTCTTCTCATCTGCGACCACTTACCAAGATGGCAAATAATATATTTTATTTTGATTAAAATAAAATATATTATTTTATACATCTGGAACATCCTGATATATTCTTTAGAAGTCCTCGTTAGTCCTGCGATTTTCCCTCTATGTGTACCTTTAAAGTAATGGACGTACTCTTCTTACGACTCCCGATCACAGGTGGAGCAGCAGCTGGATTTTCAGATATACTGATAAGGCTATACAACCCATCAGCTGAGCATATCGGTAATCAATATACGCACAACCTAGTTATTTGTTTTTCACTCTACACTATGAAGTGCAGTATTTTTTTGTTTTCTCTATAGAGCTACTAGGAACTTTACTTTCCAGGAGAAATATTTAAAATGAGCATCAGGTAAGTGCTTGAAAGGGGTAGTCATAAGCATATTTAAAGAGGCTCTGTCACCAGATTTTGCAACCCCTATCTGCTATTGCAGCAGATAGGCGCTGCAATGTAGATTACAAACAGAACCGATAAAAACACAGGGACATATACAAAAACACCGAAAAAGGCCATACTTACAAATGGACACAGCCAGGCCAGAAACGCTGATGAAAGGGCGAGCAGGTGCTTTAAATAATAATAGCCACTCCCACTAGTCTTGAGGGGAGTGGTGTGTGGTGCATGGGATGTGTAGTAAGAAATAATAAATGAATAGTGTGTGTGCAAGTGTAATACTATAAGTGAAATATAGGGGGCAATAATAAATGAAGTGCCTCAATAGAAATAAATGGATAATGGGGTGCAAGTGAGTGAAACATGGAGGGATAGTGTGTACGTCATGAGGCACAACGTGTATAGCCAGGTAGAAGCCTATTTGTGACGCCTTGATAATTCATAGAGCGGGCTACCCTGCTTGCTATGCCAAACAACAACACACCTGCAAACGCTGATGCTGCTGCAGAATCAACTGTAGCCTCTGGTGCCGATGTGGCCGTCACGATGCAGGACCTGTGAGTGACGTCACAGATCTGCACTGTCAGAAGCTGGGCGTTCTGAAGAGAAGAGGATGTTACTTCTCTTCAGAGCGCCCAGCTAGTAAAAGTATTAAAAACGCCCCGATGTACGCACATAATACACGCCCACTTGGACTTTTACTTTTAAACACACCCACTTGGACTTTTGCAAGCCTCATTTGCATAACTACAAAAATGGTCATAAGTTGGCCAAAAATGCTCGTTTTTTAAAAATAAAAACGTTACTGTAATCTACATTGCAGCGCCGATCTGCTGCAATAGAAGATAGGGGTTGCAAAATCTGGTGACAGAGCCTCTTTAAGGTTCTTCTTGACGACTAACAAGATATCTATAACCCCTTACCCCACTGACAATTCCTTTCCTCGTTAAGTTCTGCCTATTAATCTCTAGGCCAACAGATTCAATTTGGATAAGTTGAGGTGATGGAACCTCTCTTACAGCAACAGATTTGGTTATGTTGGAAGGTTAAAGTATTCCTCTTTGACCCGACGGGGCTAAAAGGTGCTATCAATATCTCTGACACCTGTTTTCCTTGATCTTCTTTATCACTCTGTAAAGTATAGGCACTGGGGGAAAGATGTACTGTGTACCAAGCCTGGACACTAATTGATGGAGAATGCGTCACTCCAGTGGACTGAGCTTTCTCCTGTTGAGAAGATCTGCACTCGTGTTGGCAACACCTCTTACATGAGCCTCTGTAATGCTGGCAAGATTGTTTTCTGCCTAGGCCATCATCTTTTTGCACTCCATAATTTGCAATGGACACCTTGTTCAACCTTGCTTCTTGATGAAATACACTGCCTACATGTTGTCTGATCTTATCAACACATCCTTCCTCCTGAAAAAGCTGTAAAGGGCCTGTGTTACGCACTGTGTGTGGGTATGTGGACACACTAGGCCGCATCGCCGTAGCGGGGAGACAGCTGGCAACACCACAGAGCACCCCAGCAATACAGAGTCCAGCACAAGGGTATCTGAATAGTCCAGACAGTGGCCGAGGCATTGGCACAGATGGAGGTGGGTGCAGCAGGTTACGCTAGACGTGGCAGATCACACTGAACGAGGAAGATGGCACTGGACGTGGCAGATGACAGCAGGTGCAGCACGTTGCGCCAGACGTGGCGGATCACACTGGACGTGGAAGATGGCACTGGACGTGGCAGTGGACACAGTGTGTGGCAGATGACACAGGATGTGGCAAGTGACAGCAGGTGCAGTAGACACGACTCCAACACTAGTAGGCACAGGAACAAGAACACAGCACAGGATACAGGAACAGGTAACAGGGCACGGGTAACAACTGGAACGGGAAAACACTAAGGGACCATTTGCAAGACAGACTTGGGTACACTAACAACGCTCAGGCAAGGATCAGAAGGGCACGGCTCTTCTTATAGTCCAGGAAATCATGTGTAGTTGATGATGATGATTGTTCACATGTGTGCAGCAACCACGAGGAAGAGCTTCCCAGGAGGATGGGAGCAGTAGTGAAGTGCACGGTGTATGGCCTGAGGTATCTGTAGGAATCTCTACCTCTCCTCCCTCGCTCCTTCTCGGGCTGGCACAGTGACAGGGGGGCTGCACTATGGATGATGGTGGTGATAGTCTTTTCCCCCGTAGCAACTCCCGTGATGGTGGTAGTAGTATGTGTGCGCCTGGCAAGGTGGTATGTGGGGTGCCCTTGATGTTATGCAGTGCAGGGACCAGACGACACAGGGGATTTGAATAACTCACGTTTACTGAAGAACTTTATACAGTCTTCCAAAATGGAGGCACGTTATCTTCTGTCCACTTCAACAGTTGAGGGGAAGAAGGGACCAGTGGGTGACCAATGAGGGTTTCAATTGTCCAGCTATATCTAGAAATCATTCACTTTTCCAGCAGCGTGTGTAATAAATGAACTCACTTTTCTCAGTGATGAGGGTTGTAGTTGAGTGACTTGATAGACACTTCTTATATTAATTGTGGCGTGCGGCAGAACCGGTAACAGCGCCAGCAGGAGTTCTGAGGCCCAATATTATATAGACTTCTCCTCAGAAACAGACAGACAGCTTTTCAGCTAAATAATACTTGCTGTGGTGATGATAGAGATGATATGCTGGTTACAATCTCCTTACGGTTCCTCCTCTTGCATTGGGCTGCAGGTGCTGAGACCTGTTGCCAGTTGAAAGGATTGTATTAATCTGCTGTGTCAGAGCAGCTAGCAGACATGTCTGTCTCCTCACAGACACGACCCGACTCCTCTGTGTAGACTGTGAGACAGAGTCAGAGTGAGGCTCTAGGGCTGTAGCCAGGCTCCACCCCCTTTTCAAACAATGCTAGATGTACAATGCACCCTCTAGTGGCTCCCCACTGATACCTTCATCCTTCTCTTCAGCTGGTGAACAGCACACTGTGTGAAAAATAATAAAGACATGTAAAACACATACAATGCATGACATACAAATAACAGGGAACCAGAAGGGTATCTTCTGGGATGCTGCATACTCCCGGACTTAAGACAAGACGTCCTCGTCGTTTTCTTGGATATGAACAGCCTAAAAGATGTAAAAAGGGTTAACATGAAATGCAAACATCTTAATAACATTGTATTCCTGTATTCTTGACTCTCGAAGGGGGAATAGGGGCGAAGATTTCTTCTGTAACAGTTGGAAGAGGAGGGGCAGAAGTCTCAAGTCAAGATGAGCGGCAGTGTCCAACAGTTTATGGCACCTAGGATATGAGGGGCTCTGGTACGTCAGAGTCTATGGGGATATTCCCTCTTGAACGTAACAAGGGTTGGTAGGCTTCGGCCTAACTTGGATAGGAATAAATTTAGAAATGAAGAAGGGGCTCTAGAACATAAGAGTCTTTCTTGTTCCCTACTTGCAATTATATTCAATCCCTATAGCGAACTGGTTTCACTCCTTTAGTGGTTCTCTCTGATCTCCTGACAGGTTCAGGTACAACAACAGCAGGTACATGATGTGATCTGTCCTCTGTGTGAGTTGTAGACACTGTAGGTGTAGGATCAGGTGCAAGGAATGACAAAATTGGGGTAAACCACCAACTCAGTGGGTTCTTTATGTCCAAGTGTTGCTCTTGAGTTGAGGACTCAGTAGTTGTTGCTTCAATAGCTTCAGTTACTTCTGGTAGATCAATTGCAACTGGTTCTTCAATTGATATTTCCTGTTCAATGGTAGGCAACTGTTGATCTTGTAGGCACAGTTTAAGCCTGTTACGGTGGACAATTTGCGGTTGTTTACCATCTCTTTGGATCTCATAGATATCTGTTCCTTGGTATGGGACAGCCTTGATGGTATAAGGGATTCTTTCCCACTTAGTTTCCAATTTGCTGGTTCTTTGAAAGTTTTTCAAACAGACAAGGTCTCCAACTTGAAAGGGTTTAGCATTAGCATGTTGGTCATAATCCTGTTGTTGCTTCTTTCTCGCTTCTTCCATCCTAGCTTCAACAATTTCATTTGCATCAGCCATGAGTCTTTGGTGTTCACTCACCCACTCTGTGGTTGGTAGAGGGTTCAAGTCATCTGGAACGGACACATTCAATGAAATGTCTGAAGGCAGCTTTCCTTGTCTTCCGAACAATAGGAAGTATGGGGTGTAACCTGTGGAGGCTTGCATAGTGTTGTTGTAGATGTACACCAACTCAGGCAAATGATTTGGCCAGACAGCTCTCTGATGAGGCGGTAAAGTTCTGAGCATCTCAATCAGAATCTGGTTCATCTTCTCACACAACCCATTTCCTTGGGGATGGTAAGCGGTTGTTCTTAGTTTCTTACAGTTGTACAGCTGACAAAGTTCCTGAAATAGTTGGGATTCAAATGCAGAACCTCTATCTGTCAAGATCTTCTCAGGACAGCCATAGGGTAGAAGGAAAGTTTTTAGGAAGACTGCAGCGGTGGTCTTTGCTGTCAAGTCCTTTACTGGTACTGCGACTGTGAATTTGGTGTAATGGTCGATGATGGTCATGGCATAGGTGTATCCTGTTCTACTTGGCTCCATTTTCACATGGTCGATGGCCACGATCTCCAGCGGTCGATGACTCACGATAGGATGCAGAGGGGCCTTTTGGTTTGGCTTCTCTCCTCTTGCTAAGGCACAAGCAGTACATTCTTGACACCATTTCTCGACATCACCTCTAATTCCGATCCAATAGAATCTTCTGCGAATTGTAGCTTCTGTCTTTTGAACTCCAAAGTGTCCAGACTTGTTGTGGTATGCCTCAAGGACAACTTTGGCATCTCTCCTTGGGATGACAATTTGGTGCAGCCGATTACTGGTGATGGGATCCAGCACTCTCCTCAGCAGCAGACCATTCTCTTCAAAGAGACGTTTCCTTTGTCTCCAAAGGCGAAGTAGTTCTGGGTCTGTGTTGCCTCGGCGGATTCTAATGGGTATTTTTTTGGTATCCAGGTAGTCTAGGATATCTCCAATCACTCTGCTCTCAGCTTGCAACAGGGCCCATTGTTCTTGTTCTGGTGACTGCTTCTTGGCCTGTTGGGAAGAACAATGTATCTGGGTTTTGTTGTTGATAGCATCAGGATCTGCAAAGCGGTTGTAGAATGCAGGCATCTCTACTTCCTCTTTGTGGTTGTCATCATCAGGATTCTCCGGGTCTTCTCCTGTAGGCAGGCGGGACAAGGCATCCGCATTGATGTTGGACTTGCCTGTTCTGTATTTGACCACGAAGTTGTAATTTGCTAATCGTGAAGCCCATCTCTGTTCTAAGGCTCCCAGCCTTGCGGTGTTCAGGTGTGCTAGCGGGTTGTTATCTGTGAAGACAGTGAAGGAAGAAGCGGCAAGGTAGTCCTTAAACTTCTCTGTGACGGCCCAGACCAATGCAAGGAACTCCAGCTTGAAGGAACTATAGTTCTGATCGTTTCTTTCAGCTCCTTTGAGTGCTCTACTTGCATAGGCGATCACTCTTTCTTTGTCTCCTTGTTGTTGGGCCAGCACTGCACCAAGTCCTTGGTTGCTTGCATCTGTGTAAAGATGGAAGGGCAGGCTGTAATCTGGGTAGCCCAGAATGGGTGGTTCAGTCAATAATCTTTTTAGTAACTGGAAGGCAATTTCTTGTTCTTCTTTCCAGTTAATGGGAATTCTCCTCTTCAAATGTTCTTTAGGGTGCCCCCTCAAGAGTTCTTGTAGCGGTTCAGCGATGCGGGCAAAATGAGGAATGAATCTCCGGTAGTACCCGGCAAATCCGAGAAAGCTTCTTACTTCCTTCACAGTGGTAGGTGTAGGCCAACTGTGGACAGCAGCTATCTTCTCAGGATCTGGCTTTATGCCTTCTGCGCTCACTATATGTCCCAAGTACTGGACTTGAGGTTGGAGGAGGTGACACTTGGAGGGTTTGATTTTTAAGCCATTTTTGGTTAGGACCTGGAACACTTCAGCTAGATGCTTGAGATGATCTTCATAGGACTTGGAGTAGACTATGACGTCATCCAGGTATAGGAGCACAGTCTCAAAGTTCCTGTGACCTAGGCATCTTTCCATCAGCCTTTGGAATGTTCCAGGAGCATTGCACAGTCCGAAGGGCATGCAATTGAACTCGAATAAGCCCATTGGGGTGGTGAAGGCTGTCTTCTCCCTATCAGCTGGAGACATTGGTACTTGCCAGTAACCACTTGTGAGATCCAGTGTAGAGAAGTAGGCAGCTGATCCCAGGGCTGTCAGAGATTCTTCAATCCTTGGAAGAGGATAGGCATCCTTGTGGGTAATGTTATTAATTTTTCTGTAATCCACACAGAAGCGAAGGTTGCCATCTTTCTTCCTGACAAGAACTAGTGGTGCAGCCCAGGGGCTGTGACTTTCTTGGATGACTTTAGCCTCTTTCATGTCGTGGACCATCTGCTTCACGTCTTGGTATAGGGCAGGTGGTATAGGCCTGTGTCTTTCCTTAATGGGAGGATGAGTACCAGTGGGAATAGTGTGCTCAATGTCTTTTGCTCTCCTATGGTCCAGAGGATGCTTACTGAAGGCTTCATGGTTATCCTGAGCCACTTCAAGTACTCCTTGGATCTGGTAGGCAGGTGTTGTTGCAGTTCCCACATGGATTTCTCCCCACCAGGGTGTTACTGGTGCTTCTTCTGACATCTTTAGTTGCTGTGCAGCCTGTTTAGCGGTGACAGTTGGAATGTCCACCAGGTCTTGCACACTGAGTTGGGACAGCTGTGCTACAGGGTAGTACTTCCTCAGGGTTACTGAATGGTCTCCTAAGTTGAGAAGACGGATGGGTACTTTCCCTTCGACCACAGTCACTAAACTTCGGGCAGCCATAACCATTGGATGTTCATCTAGTGGTATTGGTTCCACTAGGGCTTGGTAGTCAAGTCCTTGTAGGCCTGAACGGGCCCGACACCATAGCAGTGTTTCTGTGCCAGGTTTTAGGGTTACTGGATGGTGGTCCTTGATGCGAGCTCTGCAGATCTCTCCTCTGGCGTTGGTGAATCGCTGTTGGGCAGCCAGTACACGGATGGTCTTGTGTATTACCTTCTGGGCAGCCGGGGAAGCCTTGGGGACGGATTGTCGTAGGGCCTCTAGCATTTCTCCATAGCAGTGCTTTAGGATGTTCATTCCCAGAATTACTGTGGGTTGTCCTTGATCTTTAACTTTGATCACGAGGACTCCTTGCTGAGGTAAGTGCACTCCTCCCACTTGGACAGTAGGCTCCCAGTACCCGTGCAGAGGTAGGGACTGGCCGTTGGTAGCGATAACGTCTAACCAGGCTTCTGGAGGTTGCATCAGGATCTCGCTACTCCAGTGTTGTTCAAAGGCGGCCTGCTGGATGGTTGTCACTTGGGATCCCGTATCCAGGAGGGCAGCAAATGGTACTCCATTGATGCGGATGGTAACTTCTGGACGAGGTCCGACAAACCGTGGCAGCCATTTTGGATCTTTGGGACCTATTATTTCTCCTCCCGAGGAATGGTCCTCTGCCTCGGGAGACGTCCGTTTAACGCCCAGCATTGACGTTCTTGGTGACCTATCTTATGGCAGTGTCTGCAGGCAGGTCTCCCATGTTCATCAAAGCGATCTGTCGACGTTTTGTTGGGACTATTGCGGTAGCCCTTGCTAGGACTATTTGGATAACTGTCTCTAGATGTTGGCAGCTCACATTTTACTGGAGAGCTGGCTTCTAGATTCTCCAGTCGTTGGCAGACTTGCTCCAGGCTTTTGGCAATGAGTTTCAGTTGATCTTGGTACGGATCTCCTCCAGCTGTGATTTGAGCCTGTGTAGCCTGGTAGGTGATGGGCTTGCAAGGTGTTGGATGTGGTGCTACTGGGGCAGGTTCCTCTTCTGCCTCTTTAAGAGGGGTGGTAGCCCTGACTGTTCTTCTTCTGGGCCTTCTTTCTAGTACCTCTATGGCCAGTTCTTTAAACTCATGGAAGGTGCTGTCAGGGTTCTGGACGGACATCATTTGTAGTTGATGACTCATGGAATCTGAGGCGACTCCTTCAATGAACTGCTCCCTCAGGATTCTGTCTGCTTTTTCAGCCTCATGGGGGTCGGCTTGTATCATGGCCCTCATGGTCTCCTGTAAGGAAAGAGCAAAATTTCGGAGTGTCTCACCTGGTTGCTGAACTCTGTCCATGAACCTCATCCTGAGCTCAGAGATGGATTTGGGCTCAAAGGTGGTACGTAGCTGGACCAGGATCTGATCCACAGCCTTCTTTTGGATACGTGGCCAGGACTCCACTTCTTTTAGGGCCACATCTTGTAGTTGTCCCATTAAGATCTCTACCTTCTGTTCTTCTGGAATGGGGTAGAGGCGGAACATGGCAAGCATCTTTTTTCTAAAGTCTTTTAAGGTGTGTGGTTCACCTTTGTAGTGGGGCAGCCATGGGGCCCCTGCATAGTAGGGCATGGACAGCGGCATGATGCAGGGTGCTGCAGCAGGTGTTGTTCTTTCTGTCATGGCCGGTGTAGTGACCGCGCTGAGACCGGGCTCTTCCGTGTCACTTGAGTCCGACATTGTTACTGTCCCTTTAAATTTTTCCAATGTCTATTATTGGCGCTCCCGGACTTTTAACTGAGTCGGGGGTCTTGTTAAAGGTGCTCCCGGACTTTTTATTGGGTCCGGAGTGATGTCCAGGATGCTCCCGGGCTTTTTATTGGGCACCGGTGGTGGTACAGCAGGGGTTAACTTGATGGCCAATTGAATCGGGACTCACCGATGGTATGCTGTTGCTTCCCTCTGGGCTGGACTTTGTTACCGGGCTGTTCCGTTGCTCTCCTGTGATGTTTTTGGGAGAGTTGCTGGTTGCAGGGGATCTGCGGTGGAGGTGCCGTGCAGAGGCTTCACTCATCCAAGATGGCGGCGCCTAGCAGTTTTCGGCCGTTCCCTCTTGCCTGTGCTGGATATTGTGAGTTCCTATAATCATCCAGATGGTGGCGCTAGACTGGCGCCGCAGGTTAACCTGTCTGGAGCGGGTAAATGGAACTGTGACGCAGCAGTTTGTGAGGTAAAATGGCGGATTAACCCCTTTTGGGCTGGAACTGCCGGGAAACAGTGATTTTAACCCCTTTTGGGGCTGAAATAGTCTCTTGCAGCTGCGGTTGCAGCTTTGTACGGTGGGGACCAGGGCTTTGGGACAAAGTCTCTCTGGTTTGGGGCCCACATGAGATTTAAACGTATCCTGTTCGTGACGCCAAAGTTTATATGCAGCAACCACGAGGAAGAGCTTCCCGGGAGGATGGGAGCAGTAGTGAAGTGCACGGTGTATGGCCTGAGGTATCTGTAGGAATCTCTACCTCTCCTCCCTCGCTCCTTCTCGGGCTGGCACAGTGACAGGGGGGCTGCACTATGGATGATGGTGGTGATAGTCTTTTCCCCCGTAGCAACTCCCGTGATGGTGGTAGTAGTATGTGTGCGCCTGGCAAGGTGGTATGTGGGGTGCCCTTGATGTTATGCAGTGCAGGGACCAGACGACACAGGGGATTTGAATAACTCAAGTTTACTGAAGAACTTTATACAGTCTTCCAAAATGGAGGCACGTTATCTTCTGTCCACTTCAACAGTTGAGGGGAAGAAGGGACCAGTGGGTGACCAATGAGGGTTTCAATTGTCCAGCTATATCTAGAAATCATTCACTTTTCCAGCAGCGTGTGTAATAAATGAACTCACTTTTCTCAGTGATGAGGGTTGTAGTTGAGTGACTTGATAGACACTTCTTATATTAATTGTGGCGTGCGGCAGAACCGGTAACAGCGCCAGCAGGAGTTCTGAGGCCCAATATTATATAGACTTCTCCTCAGAAACAGACAGACAGCTTTTCAGCTAAATAATACTTGCTGTGGTGATGATAGAGATGATATGCTGGTTACAATCTCCTTACGGTTCCTCCTCTTGCATTGGGCTGCAGGTGCTGAGACCTGTTGCCAGTTGAAAGGATTGTATTAATCTGCTGTGTCAGAGCAGCTAGCAGACATGTCTGTCTCCTCACAGACACGACCCGACTCCTCTGTGTAGACTGTGAGACAGAGTCAGAGTGAGGCTCTAGGGCTGTAGCCAGGCTCCACCCCCTTTTCAAACAATGCTAGATGTACAATGCACCCTCTAGTGGCTCCCCACTGATACCTTCATCCTTCTCTTCAGCTGGTGAACAGCACACTGTGTGAAAAATAATAAAGACATGTAAAACACATACAATGCATGACATACAAATAACAGGGAACCAGAAGGGTATCTTCTGGGATGCTGCATGTGTACACACTGGCCCTTTAAGACCGGGTACGAGCGTGCGCACACAACCTACAGGACACAGCGGACCGGACCGGAAGTGAGCGCTGGCATCTCCTAGGAAGGAGATGTGAGCCAGCGCTCACTGATCCATGGTTGCGGGCGTTGGGAGGACGGCCCGCGGACATGGACGCTACAGTCTGCAGGACTAATCCTATGGCTTTCAGCTCTATGAAATTTGATGACCTTCTCACATCGGTCGGGGACTAAAGTCCAATAATTCAGAACATGAGCACCCTCCCTAGGCCGTATGCTGAGGTGACTGTAGTGAGCTGTATCTTGCCTAATGGATGGAATGACTTGCCTATCAGGAGATTATCTTCTCTGAGCCATTATCACAGACCTATAATGGTAGGCTTCCGTAATGCAACCCCCGCATGAAGATTTTTGGGGTTATGTTTAGGGATGAGTGAATCAATTTTACATTTACCAATTTCGTTATGAATTTTCATAAATTTTAGGATTTACCCCGCACAAATTATCTAAATGGCAGCCACCATTTTATAGCTCAGAAGAAGACAAGAAGACGGAGAAGAAGGATCACATGACGGCCCGGCAGGCTTCCCATAATGCCTTGCAGGCAGCCTTCCCTCTAGCAGAGCAAATGATGAGGAGTATAGGTGTGCGCCACTGATAACTCAGTGAATTACAGTTATTTGACTCATAGTCACTATAAACAGCAAAACCAGGAAATGCTGCTGCGCATAGTGGATTAGTGTCAGCAAGGGCTTATTCAGACGAACGTGATTTTCACGCGCCTCGCACGGACCTATATTAGTCTATGGGTTCGTGCAGACAGTCCGTGATTTTTATGCAGCAGTTGTCCACTGCGTAAAACTCACGACATGTCCGTTCTTTGTGCGATTTTCGCGCATCACGCACCCATTGAAGTCAATGGGTGCGTGAAAATCACGCGCACCACACGGAAGCACTTCTGTGGGACGCGTGTGATTCGCGCAACAGCATTGAAAAGTATGAATGAAAACAGAAAAGCACCACGTGCTTTTCTGTTCACAAGCATCCAAACAGAGTGTCATCATGATGGTGATGACACATGGAGCTGTTAAGTGCCTTTTGTGCACGCAAAACGCAGCGTTTTTTGCGTGCGCAAAACGCACACGCTCGTGTGAATCCGGCCTAACTGTAAGTGAGAAGAGAATAGATAGTTAGATTTACAATAATTTGATAGATTTTAGAGAGAGATAGAAGTCAGTCAATGTCAGTGTGTTAGTTAGGCAGGCATAGGTAGCCATTGCTGTGAGTGAGTGCTGCTGCAGCAGCTTTACAATCCTTACATTAATTTGTGAATCACCAATCTTCATCACATCATTCACAAAGCTTGTTCAATAACATTAATCCTGGTGCTGATAGCATGCCGCTGCCTTCTGAATCACACATCACACATGACTTCATTCATTGTTTTGCAAATATCTCATAGTGGCAACAAAAATTGGCGTACTCTGCGTCAAGCATTTATACACCGGTGTTATACTTCAGTCTGTGTCCATGTGCCAATTTTCAAATGAATATTTTTTATTTTACGTTTAAATCCTGGTTCTGATAGCGTGCCACTGCCTGCTGATACAGACGTCATTATTTTGGATATATCTAATTGCTAATATTTATGCCACCAAAAATTTGAATATTATTCTGCGCCAAGCAGTTATACAGCACATATATCAGTCTGTGTCCAAATGAGATTGCTTCTTCACTCTCCAGGATGATCAGGCACACTGTCACTGTCACATGTAGCAGTGGCGGTGAAATTGGTGGATAATATATATATTCTACATAATTTCTTCAAAATAACACCAAACTTGTTGCTTTTCCCCCCAAAAAAAAGATAATTTTTGGATCGCTTGTTACAAAGCCATTGCTTTTTCCAATACCACCTTGTGTGTATAAACACTGGCAGGCATCTGCCACCAAAAAGTAATAATAATTGTTGGAATGTTTTTGTAATTTTAACCCCTTCCGACTTTGGCCACTTTTGACCTTCCTGACAGAGCCTCATTTTTCAAATCTGACGTTTCACTTTATGTGGTAATAACTTCGGAATGCTTTTACCTATCCAAGCGTTTCTATTTTTTTCTCGTGACACATTGGACTTTATCTTACTGGCAAAATTTGCTCGATACTTTCAGTATTTAATTGTGAAAAACAAAAATTTTGCGAAAAATTACGAAAATTTGCATTTTTCGAAATTTAAATGTATCTGATTGTAAGACAGGCAGTTATACCACACAAAATTGTTGCTAATTAACATCCCCATATGTCTACTTTGGATTAACATTGTTTTTTTTTAACATCCTTTTATTTTTCTAGAACGTTACAAGGCTTAGAACTTTAGAAGCAATTTCTCACATTTTCAAGAAAATGTCAAAAGGCTATTTTTTCAGGGACCCGTTCAGTTGTGAAGTGGCTTTGAGGACCTTATATATTAGAAAACCCCAATAAGTCACCCCATTTTTAAACTTCACCCCTCAAAGTATTCAAAACAGCATTTAGAAAGTTTCTTAACCCTTTAGACGTTTGACAGGAATTAACGCAAAGTAGAGGTGAAATTTACAAATTTCCTTTTTTTGCAGAAATTTATTTTTTAATCCATTTTTCTTGTAACACAGAAAGTTTTACCAGAGAAATGCAACTCAATATTTATTTTCCAGGTTCTGCAGATTTAGGAAATATCCCACATGTGACCCTAGTGTGGTAATGGACTGAAGCACAGGCCTCAGAAGCAAAGAAGCTAGAGGATTTTGGGGCCTACTTTTTATTAGAATATATTTTAGGCACCATGTCGGGTTTGAAGGGCTTTTGCGGTGCCAAAACAGTGGTAATCCCCCAAAAGTAACCCCATTTGGGAAACTAGACCCCTCAAGGAACTTATCTAGGGGTATAGTGAGCATTTTGACCCACAGGTTTATTGCAGAAATTATTGGAAGTAGGCCGTAAAAAATAAAATCTAACATTTTTTCAAAGAAAATGTAGGTTTAGCTATTTTTTTCTCATTTCCACAAGGACTAAAGGGGAAAAAGGACCACAACATTTGTAAAGCAATTTCTGCTGAGTAAAACAATACCCCACATGTGGTCATAAACAGCTGTTTGGACACACAGGAGGGCTTAGAAGGGAAAGAGCGCTACTTGGCTTTTGGTGCTCAAATTTTGCACGAAGGGTTTGCGGAGGCCATGTCGCATTTGCAAAGCCCCTGAGGGGACAAAACAGTGGAAATCCCCAACAAGAGACCCCATTTTGGAAACTAAACCCATTGAGGAAATTATCTAGAGGTATAGTGAGCATTTTCTTGAGAAATTATTGGAAGTAGGCTGTGAAAATAAAAATCTACAATTTTTTCATATAAAATGTAAGTTTAGCAACATTTTTTTCACTTCCACAAGGACTAAAGGGGAAACAGGGCCACAAAATTTGTAAAGCAATTTCTCCCGAGTAAAACAATTCCCCACATGTGGTCATAAACGGCTGTTTGGATACACGGCAGGGCTTAGAAGGGAAAGAGCGCTACTTGGCTATTGGAGATCACCTTTAGCAGGTATCGTTTGCGGAGGCCATGTCGCATTTGCAAAGCCCTGAGGGGACAAAACAATGAAAACGCCTAAAAAGGAAACTACACCCCTTGAGGAATTCATCTAGGGGTGTAGTGAGAATTTTGACCCCATAGGTGTTTCATAGAATTTGTTAGAATTGGACAGTGAAAATAGAAACAATCCCTTTTCTTCAATAAGACATAGCTTTAGCTAAAAACGGTTCATTTTCTCAACAAATAAAGGAAAAAAAGAACCCCAACACTTGTAAAGCAATTTCTCCCTGCACACGGCAGGGCTCAGAAGGGAAGGAGCGCCATTTGGCTTCTGGAGTGTAGATTTTTCTGGATTGGTTTCTGGGCGCTATGTCGCATTTGCAAAGCCCCTGTGGGACCAAATCAGTGGAAACCCCACAGTAGGGAGCACATTTTGGAAACTACACATCTCAAGGTATTCACCTAGGGGTGTAGTGGGCATGTTAGCCCTGCAGGTGTTTTGCAGAAATTAGTGTGCACTCGATGTTGCGGAGTGAAAAAATTTATTTTTTCCAAACATATGCCAATATGTGGTGCCCAGCTTGTGCCACCATAACAAGATAGCTCTCTAATTATTATGCTGTATTTCCCGGTTTTAGAAACACCCTATATGGGGCACTAATCTGTTGCCTGGACATTTGACAGGGCTCAGGAGTGAAAGAGTACCATGTAAAATTGAGGCCTAATTTAAGTCTTGGTTCACAATTGCAGAGGCTGTGATGTGAAGTAATAAAATAAACCCCTGAGCAGTGACCCTATTTTGGAAACTACACCCCTCAAGGCATTTATTAAGGGGTGTAGTGAGCATTTTTACCCTACAGGACTTTTCCATAAATGATTGCGCTGCAGATGGTGCAAAGTAAAAATTTTAATTTTTCCCTAGATATGCTATTTCAGTGGCAAATGTCGTGCCCAGCTTATGCCACTGGAGACACACATCCCAAAAATTGTTAAAAGGGTTCTCTTGGGTATGGCGATGCCATATATGTGGAAGTAAACTGCTGTTTGGGCACGCTGTAGGGTTCAGAGTTGAGGGAGCACCATTTGGCTTTTGGAGCGTGGGTTTGCTTGGTAGTAGTTTTGTTTGAGTATTGCTGGTGTTTCCGTTTATAATGTGGGGGCACATGTAAGCTGCGCAAAGTACATCAGGGGCATAGTCAGGTGGTATAATAATTGGGTTAAAAAAAACCTGTAAAATAATCCACAGATGTGTGTTACGCTGTGAAGCAATCCTTTCTGCACAGGCCAGTGTCGTACTGATAAATGTCCTTCCTTATGCCCCTTTTGGTCCACACTCTGCACCTTTGCAGTTTGGGGAATTTTGCTGGCACAACTTCATATTTTTCTTTCCTGACTTATTCGAGCTTTAACTAGTCCTGTAAGGTTTCCATACTAAGCAGATTGAGAGGCAAGTATTAGGCCTCCGGTTGCCATTGCAGCCACCGGAACCCCAGCAATGAAATTGCTGGGGTTCCGATGAGCTGCAGACAACTTAAATGCAGCGATTGCTTTTGGCCGCTGCATTTAAGGGGTTAATGGTGGGGATCGGAGCAAACTTCGGTACTCGCCATCGGTGTCAGCTATAACTTGCAGCCGACACCCGGGGATGGTGGCACCGACTCTGAGCTTCTGAGCCTGTGTCCACCATATGTCGTATGGATACGGCAAAATGCGGGATGCACTAGCTTTCCATGACGTATCCATACGACAAATATCTGGAAGGGGTTAAAAAGCATAAATTTTTTTTACAATACAGTGTGTTTTTAAATAGGCTGTTTATTACCACTGGCTATCATCCGTTTACCAATAGCCATATATGTTGCTGTCATTTTGACCGTTCTAATGAAGTCTTTGCATTAAAGAACTTGAAAAGGCATGGATGCAGTTATAAAAGACCTCAGAGTGTCATACATGACTTTTCAGGGCAAGGGGAAAATTTTGGATTCACAACTAATTTATTTGGACCGAATCTATTCTGACGGCCGTGTTCGACTGAATCGGACCTGAAACTAACTTCAAGAAATTTGCTAATCTATATTTCTGTCCCATGCCTTGAGCATGTCTAACTGTAAGTCCCTCGCATAAGCCTTGGCCTGCGGTACTGCCTCTATCATAACAAGCCCAGTATTCTCATCACCATATGCACTGACACAGTCTTGCTGTATGATGGTAGCTTTTCCTACGGTGAAAAAGAGAGTTCCATGGATACTGAATCGTTCAGAAGACCTAAAAACTCAGGTCTGGAAGGTTGTAGTTCTAACTTCTCCCAATGTATCAGGAAGCCATGAGATGTTAACACTTGTCAGATCAGTATGATAAATAAAAATGTCCCGAGCGGCTGCTTTCAGTAGATGACCTGACCTGAGCATGACAACCAAAGCCACCACTAACTTGGTATGTATTTGAGCAGATTTCAGACCAAAGGGAAATGATCTGAACTGAAGATGATGGTCTTGATAACATAGCTGTACTGTTTGTAAGGGGGGCGGGGGTAAACCTTACCACCCTTATCAAAGTGACTGTTTGACCCTGTACATGTATGTATTGCTGTTTCATAATTGTCTATATGTAATTCTATGCATGGGAGTTTAAGGGGTTATTCTGTCAGGGTTCCTTCCTTTTCCCTGTTATTTCACACCGAATAGCCACCTCTGTAAATTGGAAACTGAGGGCATGCATGACAGACAGACATGTTGGTAGACATCCTCCCTCAGTGAAATAGGAAGTACAACTAAACTTTATTAAACAAAGAGTTTACAAAAAAATCTTCTCTGTAGGAAGTTGGGACGTGCTTAAGCTCCATTGGCTCTATTCAGCTGTAAGTTCATCTGTAAACTCCTCTTGCATTCCAGGGGCGGTGTCTTCCATAGGCGTGTTCCTTATGCAGGCTCCATCTTGTTACATACATTCAAGTTCTTTGTGTAATATACTGATATATATATAAATATGTATGTAAGGATAATACTTTTGCAAACAGTATACATGCTAATGATCCCTGACAGTCCCCCCTAAAAATATTATTACTCTATCACTCTATCCATGAGTCTTGCCTAGCAACCTACTACTGAACACTCGAACCAGGCGGGTAGGGGTCTTGGATTTCTTCACCAGCTTGAGACGAGCTACTCCTTATGAGTAACCCCCCATTGTACCTGGACTAACAAGGTTTCGGAATGGTCCTAACTTTCCCTATTCTCCTCAGGATACAGGATGGTTGTCTTTAAAGAGACTGTCGGTGTCACCACGTCTATTTGTGTAAACATAGTGGGCACAGTTGAGGTGGGCCCTAGTTGGTCGGCTAACCCTTGTAAAGCATCTCGGGTATAATTTACAAACCGCTGCTGGTTGTAATATGTATAATTAATCCAGTCTACATTTTTATTAACGGTAATAATTGGGATAAGAGACTCAAATTCAAACTGGTCTGTAGCTAAATGTGTATTAGAAGAATTATGCCAAAAAGTGGTCACCCCATCAGCCTGGGTGATTGCTACATGTCCCCCCTCAGCAATCTGTGTAATAACACGAAAAAGGATAAGGATGTATATGGTGATAGTCATTCTTTGGAAGAGACCTTCTTGCAGTGTGAGGCGTGGATCCATGTCGGCCTTCCTTCCAGCTTAACTGCAGTGGGCGAGATCAGGAGGACCTGGTATTGACCCTCGAATCTGGCTTCTAAGCCCCTCGCCTTCTTTACTGTTAAACCTACTAATATTGGCAATAATCCAAACTTCTCCTCCACGGCACTTGTATTGGTCATAATTGTCGCACTGTCACTTACTGTCCTAATGGGACTTTTACCCCTGCAGATATAACAGGTCATGGGCAGCATCTTCCTCAAACCTAAAGACACCCAGGTAACACAACCTCCGGGCTCTCATTGCTGCCATGTACTTCTTACATATGAGTGACAACAACCAGTGACCTTCACCTCACACCTCCACATAAAACTCCTCAGATTGTAATTTGCAGCACTGTGGCATATTTACACACATTATAATTATAAACCTCAGACAGTATAAACAATAGGGCCTCAATTAATAATATAATGCTATCACCAATCTCATGCTATCACCCTCAGGTTTTGGGTTCCATCAGTTCATTGCAAGTCCTGTACATCATCGTCATCTTCTTCTTCTGTCTTATGCTCTTCACTGACTGTCACCCTCAGGGTAACCCACACAATTGTGGAGTCAGACTGCACAGTGGTGTCCAATGGGGGATTTATTATTACCCCCCCTGGTCACTTACTTATTAAAACACTTGATACTGCTGACGGATTCACTCAGGTCTTTGGTCTTTACTTTACTTCGCTGATGTCATCAGGACTTGGTTTGGGGCTTCTCATCTGTCAGACACCGTCACTTTTAGTATACGTCAACGGGCTGTACATAGCACCTCATGCTGTGAGCCTGCGGTGAGTTCCCACGTAGACTGAGTAGTGGAGTTTTATTGTGAATACCACAAACCCTCCACATCTGTCCTCTTCCTCTGGCAAGTTACTTGTCTGTACGGCTGCTTAGAATTGTGACACTGCCGTCAGTTCATGACAATGGCATTGTACTGGCTCAGGCTGCGCCTGCCGCATCTCAGTGATGGAGTTCAACATATTAAAAGTCTTCCAGTTCATGTTTACTGGCACTTGTTAGGGACCCCCAGCCCTTGTCAATTGTTAAAATAAATGCTAATCTGGTGATAACATCATCCGCATACACTATAACGTTGTTCTAAGTACATACAATAACAATGTCATGCCCTTAACCACTTAGTGACCAGCCCATTTTAGGCCCTAATGACCAAGCTATTTTATTCGTTTTTCTATAGTCGCATTCAAAGAGCTATAACCTTTTTATTTTTTCGTCTACATAGCTGTATGAGGACTTGTTTTTTGCGGGATTAGTTGTGCTTTTTAATAGCACCATTTTTGGGTACATATAATTTTTATATTAACTTTTATTAACCTTTTTGGGGGGGATTAGAAAAAAAAACTAAAAGTCTGCCATTGTTCTATGCGTTTTTAAATTGACGCCGTTCACTGTGCGACGTAAATAACATGTTACCTTTATTCTATGGGTCGGTACGATTACGGCGATACCACATATGTAGAGGTTTTTTTATGTTTTACGACTTTTGCACAATAAAAACACTTTTGAACTAAAATTATTTGTTTTTGCATCGTCGCTTTCCAAGAGCTGTAATTTTTTTATTTTTCCATCAATGTAGTGATTTTTTGGGCTTGTTTTGAAGACGTAGTTTTGAATGGTACTGTTTTGGGGTGCATGGGACTTATTGATTCATTTTTATTATGACTTTTTTGGGGGGCAATGGAAAAAAATTGCAATTTCGCCATGGTTTTTTGCGTTTTTTTTTTTACGGTGTTCACTTTGCGGTTTAAATTACATATTAAATTTATTAATGGAGTCATTACGGTTGCGGCGATACCACATATGTGTACTTTTTTTATTTTTTTTACACTTTTACTAAATAAAACCACTTTTTATGGAAAAAAATGGTTTTATTTATTTTTTTACTGTACTTTTTATTAATAATCTTTATTTCACTTTGATGACTTATTTTATTAGTCCCACTAGGGGACTTTACTGTGCGATATTCCGATCGCTGCTATAATGCTTTGGTATACTTCGTATACCAGAGCATTATTGCCTGTCAGTGTAAATCTGACAGGCAATCTGTTAGGACGTGCCTCTGGCGCGTCCTAACAGGCATATGTCCAGGGCAAACCTGGAGGCTTTTATCAAGCCCCCGGCTGCCATAACACCCCATCGGAGACCCCCGATTGCATTCGCGGGCCGCCGATGGGTGACAGAGGGAGCTCACTCCCTTTGTAAACAAAGTTAAATGGCGCGGTCGCTATTGACGGCGGCATTTAACGGGTTAAACGGCCGCGATCGAAGTAAACTTCGATCGCGGGCGTTGGAGCAGGAGCTCAGCTGTCATCAGACTGCAGAGCCCCGGCTCCTGCCTGCACGGGAGACCCGTGCAGGACTTAGACTAGGCTGATGTGAAAAGGCGTCAGCCTAGCCTAAAGCCCATTAGTGACCGACGTAAAAAGGCGTATTAGTGGTCACTAAGGGGTTAAACTACATCAAACACCTTTATGTAAGAAAAACTAATCTGTTACAATGGACAGGGCACCTAGAATATGTGAAGTTACTGGGTACATTGTATTTGCACTTGGTGTTACACTTTTCAGCAGGATTTGTACCTTGATCTCAGCTGATTACCTGGAACAGCTCCTACTCACAGAAATATACACAGATTCCACATGTTTATCTGAAAAGTGTCTCAAACCAATTTTTCTCCCCCTAGTCTGGTTCGTTTTACCTGGGAAGGCCTCTCAAGGTCGGTTCTCTTAGTGGGAGGCGGGTATGATAAAGTTGGCACCGGTCTCCCAGGACTGTTCTGTAGGCAAATCAAACAGCTCTAACAGAATTTAGCAGCAACAGCTGTAAAGCCTGGGACATACCAGGAAAAGAAAGGAATGATCCAGCGCTGTGTCAGGGTAAAAGGGATACCTGGTTCCCACTTTTATTGGTTGCAAAACAAATGTTTAAAATTGGAAAGAGACGCAGTCTCAAGGCGGTTTGATGATGCGGGTAGATGCCCGAGCCTACGCTTTTCGAGCACAAACAGTGCTCTTATTCATGGCAAAAAATATAATAGCCATGTGTGTCTGCCACGTCCATATATACCGTCAGTGATTAGGGCGGGATAGTGTTCGGACATCTGTGATTAACGGAAGTCGGTGGATGAGGAATGACCCTTTCCATACCGACGAGAATTAAGGTGAGTCAAATATATACACTACCATTCAAAAGTTTGGGGTCACCCAGACAATTTTGTGTTTTCCATGAAAACTCACACTTATATTTATCAAATGAGTTGCAAAATGACTAGAAAATATAGTCAAGACATTAACAAGGTTAGAAATTATGATTTTTATTTGAAATAATAATTTTCTCCTTCAAACTTTGCTTTTGTCAAAGAATGCTCCATTTGCAGCAATTACAGCATTGCAGACCTTTGGCATTCTAGCTGTTAATTTGCTGAGGTAATAGGGAGAAATTTCACCCCATGCTTCCAGAAGGCCCTCCCACAAGTTGGATTGGCTTGATGGGCACTTCTTGCGTACCATACGGTCAAGCTGCTCCCACAACAGCTCTATGGGGTTGAGATCTGGTGACTGCGCTGGCCACTCCATTACAGATAGAATACCAGCTGCCTGCTTCTTCCCTAAATAGTTCTTGCATAATGTGGAGGTGTGCTTTGGGTCATTGTCCTGTTGTAGGATGAAATTGGCTCCAATCAAGCGCTGTCCACAGGGTATGGCATGGCGTTGCAAAATGGAGTGATAGCCTTCCTTATTCAAAATCCCTTTAATCTTGTACAAATCTCCCACTTTACCAGCACCAAAGCAACCCCAGACCATCACATTACGTCCACCATGCTTGACAGATGGTGTCAGGCACTCTTCCAGCATCTTTTCAGTTGTTCTGCGTCTCACAAATGTTCTTCTGTGTGATCCAAACACCTCAAACTTCGATTCGTCTGTCCATAACACTTTTTTCCAATCTTCCTCTGTCCAATGTCTGTGTGCTTTTGCCCATATTAATCTTTTCCTTTTATTAGCCAGTCTCAGATATGGCTTTTTCTTTGCCACTCTGCCCAGCATCCCGGAGTCGCCTCTTCACTGTAGATGTTGACACTGGCGTTTTGCGGGTACTATTTAATGAAGCTGCCAGTTGAGGACCTGTGAGCCGTCTATTTCTCAAACTAGAGACTCTAATGTACTTGTCTTGTTGCTCAGTTGTGCAGCGGGGCCTCCCACTTCTCTTTCTACTCTGGTTAGAGCCTGTTTGTGCTGTCCTCTGAAGGGAGTAGTACACACCGTTGTAGGAAATCTTCAGTTTCTTGGCAATTTCTCACATGGAATAGCCTTCATTTCTAAGAACAAGAATGGACTGTCGAGTTTCACATGAAAGCTCTCTTTTTCTAGCCATTTTGAGAGTTTAATCGAACCCACAAATGTAATACTCCAGATTCTCAACTAGCTCAAAGGAAGGTCAGTTTTATAGCTCCTCTAAACAGCTATGTAGATATTGCATTAAAAACCAGACGTTTGCTAGAATAGTAGCTAGAATAGTCATTTAGCACATTAACAATGTATAGAGTGTATTTCTGATTAATTTAATGTTATCTTCATTGAAAAAAACTGTGCTTTTCTTTAAAAAATAAAAGTGACCCTAAACTTTTGAACGTTAGTGCATATACACTATATACACACACACACACACACACACACACACACACACACACACACACACACACACACACACACACACATATAGAGCTTGAGAAAGGTTCAGGTGTGAACCGAAACGTTGCTCATTCTTCCACCTGGTGGTGAATAAACCAACATCTCCCCACGCTGAAGTCCTGGTGCTGTTACTTGTCTTTTGTTTCTGGTATATATATGTATATATATACACATACACACACGATATATATGCACACAACACACATACACTATATATATATATATATATATATATATATATATATATATATATATATATACAGTAAAGGAAATAAGTATTTGATCCCTTGCTGATTTTGTAAGTTTGCCCACTGTCAAAGACATGAACAGTCTAGAATTTTTAGGCTAGGTTAATTTTACCGGTGAGAGATAGTGTAAAGGATCTGCCAGGCACAGCTTCGGGGTTAACTCCCATAGGTAATCAGTCTGCACCTGAATCTACGTCTCTGAGACTGACTCCATCTTCCACCACTCAGGATGGCAGGCTTAGGAGTGGGAGAGCCTATCGCAGCCTGGCCAGATGGAGCTAGCTCCCGCCCTCTGTCTATTTATACCTGCCTTTCCTGTTCCTCCTTTGCTTGTGATTCTTCTCGTGTGGTTTCCTGGCCCAGCTACAGCTCCTAACTATTTGATCCTGCTCCATACTGACCCTGGCTTACTGACTACTCTCCTGCTCTGCGTTTGGTACCTCGTGCACTCCTGGTTTGACTTGGCTCGTTCACCACTCTGGTTGCTCACGGTGTTGCTGTGGGCAACTGCCCCTTTCCCTTTGCTTTGTACCCCACCTCAAGTTGCCCGACCGGTTCTCAGGGGACCGGAGGGCTTTTCTCTCCTTTCGGGAGAGTTGTAGGCTTTACTTTCGCCTCATTCCTCAGGTTCTGAGAGCCAGCGGGTGGGTATAATTATGTCCCGGCTCCAGGAAGGGCCCCAGGAGTGGGCCTTCTCCTTGGCTCCTGACGCCCCTAAACTTTCCTCCGTTGATCGTTTCTTTTCTGCTCTCGGACTCATTTATGACAAGACTGACAGGACTGCCTTTGCCGAGAGTCAGCTGGTGACCTTACGTCAGGGTAAGAGACCTGTTGAGGAGTATTGTTCTGACTTTAGGAAGTGGTGCGTAGCTTCTCGGTGGAATGACCCTGCCTTAAGGTGCCAGTTTAGGTTGGGTCTGTCGAATGCCCTGAAAGACCTGCTAGTTAGCTATCCCTCTTCTGACTCCCTAGACCAGGTTATGGCTTTAGCGGTACGACTTGACCGACGTCTCAGGGAACGACAACGTGAACGTTTATGTGTTTTCTCCGACTCCCCCATGATGCCTCCCGAGGTTCCGTTGCTTCGTTCCTCCCCGGATGACTCAGAGGTACCTATGCAACTCAGGGCCTCCGTGTCCCCCCAACAACGTAGAGATTTCCGCAGGAAGAATGGTCTCTGCTTCTACTGTGGGGATGACAAGCATCAAGTGTCCTAAGCGTAAGTATGCAGCCGGAGAACTTCCGCGCCTAAGTGATCATCGGGAGGTCACTTGGGCGCACAGGTATTTCCCGTAAATATGAAACGTAATAAGATCTTGCTTCCCTTTCAGGTCTCTTTTGGTGGTAGGTCTGCTACCGGCAGTGCCTTCGTGGATTCAGGGTCCTCTGCTAATATCATGTCTGTGGAATTTGCTATGTCTCTTGCTATGCCTTTGATTGATTTGCCTAAACCTGTCCCGGTAGTGGGTATCGACTCCACTCCTCTTGCTAATGGTTATTTTACACAGCATACCCCTGTTTTTGAACTTCTTGTTCGCTCCATGCATTTGGAGCAGTGCTCTGTACTGTTGATGCAGGGATTATCGTCCGATTTGGTTTTAGGCCTTCCCTGGTTGCAGTTACATAATCCCACGTTTGACTGGAATACTGGGGAGCTTACCAAATGGGGTAATGAATGTTTGACGTCATGTTTTTCTGTTAATTCTATTTCTCCCCCTGAGGAGGTGAACACGCTACCTGAGTTTATTCAGGACTACGCTGATGTTTTCTCTAAGGAGGCCTCCGAAGTGTTACCTCCTCATAGAGAATACGATTGCGCTATCGAATTGGTACCAGGAGCTAAGCTTCCTAAGGGTAGGATATTTAATCTTTCTTGTCCCGTACGTGAAGCCATGAGAGAGTATATCCAGGAATGCCTGGCCAAGGGTTACATTCGCCCCTCTACTTCTCCGGTAGGTGCTGGCTTCTTCTTCGTAGGGAAGAAGGATGGTGGTCTTAGGCCATGCATTGACTACCGTAACTTGAATAAGGTCACTGTAAGGAACCAGTATCCCCTTCCTTTGATTCCTGATCTCTTTAATCAGGTTCAGGGGGCCCAATGGTTCTCTAAGTTTGATCTACGGGGGCGTATAACCTTATCCGCATCAAAGAGGGGGATGAGTGGAAGACTGCGTTTAACACGCCCGAAGGTCATTTCGAATACCTCGTCATGCCCTTTGGGTTGTGTAATGCTCCTGCGGTCTTCCAGAATTTCATAAATGAGATTTTGAGAGATTACCTGGGGATATTTCTTGTAGTGTACCTTGATGACATACTGGTGTTTTCCAAGGACTGGTCCTCCCACATTGAGCATGTCAGGAAGGTGCTCCAGGCCCTTCGGGAACACAAACTGTTTGCGAAAACCGAAAAATGTGTGTTTGGGGTACAGGAGATACCATTTTTGGGTCAAATCCTCACTCCTCATGAATTCCGCATGGACCCCGCCAAGGTTCAGGCTGTGGCGGAATGGGTCCAACCTGCCTCCCTGAAGGCGTTACAGTGTTTTTTGGGGTTAGCTAATTATTACAGGAGATTTATTGCTAACTTCTCGGTCATCGCTAAGCCTCTTACGGACCTCACTCGCAAAGGTGCTGATCTCCTCCACTGGCCTCCTGAGGCTGTCCAGGCTTTTGAGGTCCTTAAGAAGTGCTTTATCTCGGCCCCGGTGCTGGTTCAGCCCAACCAAATGGAGCCATTTATCGTGGAAGTTGACTCATCCGAGGTGGGAGTGGGGGCTGTCTTGTCCCAGGGTACCAGGTCCCTCACCCATCTCCGCCCCTGTGCCTACTTCTCCAGGAAGTTTTCGCCCACTGAGAGTAACTATGATATTGGCAACCGCAAACTCTTAGCCATTAAATGGGCATTTGAAGAGTGGCGCCACTTCCTGGAGGGGGCTAGGCACCAGGTAACGGTCCTTACCGACCACAAGAATCTGGTTTTTCTAGAATCTGCCCGGAGGCTAAACCCGAGACAAGCTCGATGGGCGCTATTTTTTACCAGATTCAACTTTTTGGTTACCTATAGGGCTGGGTCTAAAAATATTAAGGCCGATGCACTGTCGCGTAGCTTCATGGCCAGCCCTCCTTCGGAGGAAGATCCTGCTTGTATTTTGCCTCCTGGTATAATCATTTCTTCTATTGATTCTGATTTAGTCTCTGAAATTGCGGCTGATCAAGGTTCAGCTCCCGGGAACCTTCCTGAGGACAAGCTGTTTGTTCCCCTGCAATACCGGCTAAGGGTACTTAGGGAAAATCATGACTCCGCACTATCTGGTCATCCAGGCATCCTGGGTACCAAACACCTCATTGCCAGAAACTATTGGTGGCCTGGGTTGCCTAAAGACGTTAAGGCCTACGTCGCCGCTTGTGAGGTTTGTGCTAGGTCCAAGACTCCCAGGTCCCGAGCAGCGGGCTTACTTCGTTCGTTGCCCATTCCCCAGAGACCTTGGACACATATCTCCATGGATTTTATCATCGATTTGCCTCCATCCCAAGGCAAGTCGGTGGTGTGGGTGGTAGTAGACCGCTTCAGTAAGATGTGCCACTTTGTGCCCCTCAAGAAACTACCCAACGCCAAGACGTTAGCTACCTTGTTTGTCAAACACATCCTGCGTCTCCATGGGGTACCTGTCAATATTGTTTCGGACAGAGGGGTACAATTTGTTTCATTGTTTTGGAGGGCCTTCTGTAAAAATATGGAGATTGATCTGTCCTTCTCCTCTGCCTTCCATCCTGAAACCAATGGCCAAACTGAGAGGACTAATCAATCTCTAGAACAATATTTAAGGTGTTTTATCTCTGACTGTCAATATGATTGGGTCTCATTCATTCCCCTCGCCGAATTTTCCCTTAATAACCGGGTCAGTAACTCGTCAGGGGTCTCCCCCTTTTTCTGTAATTTTGGGTTTAATCCACGGTTCTCCTCCGTTTCACCTGGTAGTTCCAACAATCCCGAGGTAGAGGTCGTTCATCGGGAACTGTGCACAGTCTGGGCCCAGGTTCAGAAGAACCTAGAGGCGTCCCAGAGCGTACAAAAAACTCAGGCTGATAGAAAACTTTCTGCTAACCCTGTAATGGCAGGGGGTAGGGAGACGGACAAGTGAGCCCTAATCTACCCACCACTCTGACCCTGCCTACTTGCAACGACCCGCCCTAGGCGACGGGGTACAACTGGGCGGCGGTCCCTGCGCTCAGTAAGTGCACGACAAACACAACAAACATACAAAGGAACACAAGCAAGGAAAAGGGGCCGTTGCCCACGGCAACACCGTGAGCAACCAGAGTGGTGAACGAGCCGAGTCAAGCCAGGAGTGTGCGAGGTACAAAACGAAAAGCAGAAGAGTAGTCGGTAAGCCAGGGTCTGTATGGAGCAGGATCAAAAATAGCAGGAGCTGTAGCTGGGCCAGGAAACCACAAGGAGGGAAACACAAGCAATAACAAGCACCGAGGGACAGGAAGTGCAGGCTTAAATAGACCGAGGGCGGGAGCTAGCTGAGTCTGGCCAGGTTACGATAGGCTCTCCCACTCCTAAGCCTGCCAGCCTTAATGGTGGAAGCAGGAGTCAGTCTCAGGGATGTATTCTCAGGTGCTGACTGATTAGTTCTGGGAGTTAACCCCGAAGCTGTGCCTGGCAGATCCTTTACAAACCCCTTGTTTATGGTCGGGTATCTGGTGTGGTTATCGTCTAGGAACTTGTGTCTTAAGGTCCCGTCCAAGAAGTTTGCTCCCCGGTTTATTGGGCCGTATAAGGTCATTGAAGTCCTCAATCCTGTCTCCTTCCGGCTGGAGTTACCCCCATCTTTTCGTATACACGACGTGTTTCATGCCTCCCTCCTTAAACGCTGCTCCCCGTCCTTGGCTCCCTCGAAGAAACCTCCTGTTCCCGTTCTCACCCCTGAGGGGGTGGAATTCGAGGTGGCCAAGATTGTGGACAGCAAGATGGTCCAAGGCTCCCTCCAGTACCTGGTCCATTGGAGAGGATACGGGCCTGAGGAGAGGACTTGGGTACCCGCCCGGGATGTTCACGCTGGGGTATTGGTCAGGAAGTTCCACCTTCGTTTCCCCAGTAAACCAGGTCCACTTAGAAAGGGTCCGGTGGCCCCTCATAAAAGGGGGGGTACTGTAAAGGATCTGCCAGGCACAGCTTCGGGGTTAACTCCCATAGGTAATCAGTCTGCACCTGAATCTACGTCTCTGAGACTGACTACATCTTCCACCACTCAGGATGGCAGGCTTAGGAGTGGGAGAGCCTATCGCAGCCTGGCCAGACGGAGCTAGCTCCCGCCCTCTGTCTATTTATACCTGCCTTTCCTGTTCCTCCTTTGCTTGTGATTCTTCTCGTGTGGTTTCCTGGCCCAGCTACAGCTCCTAACTATTTGATACTGCTCCATACTGACCCTGGCTTACTGACTACTCTCCTGCTCTGCGTTTGGTACCTCGTGCACTCCTGGTTTGACTTGGCTTGTTCACCACTCTGGTTGCTCATGGTGTTGCCGTGGGCAACTGCCCGTTTCCCTTTGCTTTGTATTCCCTTGTATGTTTGTCTCGTGCACTTACTGAGCGTAGGGACCGCCGCCCAGTTGTACCCCGTCGCCTAGGGCGGGTCATTGCAAGTAGGCAGGGACAGAGTGGCGGGTAGATTAGGGCTCACTTGTCCGTTTCCCTACCCCCCCGTCGTTACAGATAGATTATATAAAAAAAAAACAGAAAATCACATTGTCAAAATTATATATATTTATTTGCATTGTGCACAGAGAAATAAGTATTTGATCCCTTTGGCAAACAAGACATAATACTTGGTGGCAAAACCCTTGTTGGCAAGCACAGCAGTCAGACGTTTTTTGTAGTTGATGATGAAGTTTGCACACATGTTAGATGGAATTTTGGCCCACTCCTCTTTGCAGATCATCTGTAAATCATTAAGATTTCAAGGCTGTCGATTAGCAACTCGGATCTTCAGCTCCCTCCATAAATTTTCGATGGGATTAAGGTCTGGAGACTGGCTAGGCCACTTCATGACCTTAATGTTACCTTTGGCTGTATGTTTCGGGTCATTGTCGTGCTGGAAGACCCAGCCACGAGCTATTTTTAATGTCCTGGTGGAGGGAAGGAGGTTGTCACTCAGGATTTGACGGTACATGGCTCCATCCATTCTCCCATTGACCATTGATATTAACTTCCTGTTTGTGGCACATTAGTATATGGGAGAGAGGAAACTTTTCAAGCTGGGTGTTGACCATGGCGGCCATTTTGAGGTCGGCCATTTTGTATCCAACTTTAGTTTTTTCAATGGGAAGAGGGTCATGTGACACATCAAACTTATCGAGAATTTCACAAGAAAAACAATGGTGTGCTTCACACACTAATAGCAACACCGCAGAAGAAATTCCTCCCGATCTAACCCCCTTAGACTTTTATCTTTGGGGTCATCTGAAGTCAATTGAATATGCTGTGAAGATACGAGATGTGCAGCAACTGAAACTACGGATACTGGAAGCCTGTGCTAGCATTTCTTCTGCGGTGTTGCTATCAGTGTGTGAAGAGTGGGAGAAGAGGGTTGCATTGACAATCCAACACAATGGGCAGCACTTTGAACACATTTTATAAGTGGTCAGAAACTTGTAAATAACTCATGAAAGAATAAAGTAACGTTAAAACCAAGCACACCATTGTTTTTCTTGTGAAATTCTCGATAAGTTTGATAACCCTCTTCCCATTGAAAAAACGAAAGTTGGATACAAAATGGCCGACTTCAAAATGACCGCCATGGTCAACACCCAGCTTGAAAAGTTTCCCCCCTCCCATATACTAATGTGCCACAAACAGGAAGTTAATATCACCAACCATTCCCATTTTATTTAGGTGTATCCATATAAATGGCCCACCCTGTATATCAAATTTTTTTTAAAAAATGAATCTTTTTTTCTTACTTTTTTTTTTTTTCCTATCTTTTTCCGCAGGAGTATTTGGTTTCCGGGAGCGATCCCTGTTCGTGAAGATGGAGTGGGATGGCTTGCGGACCTTGTCTCGATCTTACAGTATCCATTGTTATGTGGATCTGTGAGCCTGAGTGCTCATGTGCAACAGAATAGTAAAAAATATATAAATATAAATATTTGTGGCACTATATACAATGGGGGGAGGCTGTGTGGCACTATATACAAGGGGGGAGCTGTGTGGTACTATATACAAGAGGGGGCTATGTGGCACTATATACAAGGGGGGCTGTGTGGCACTATATACAAGGGGGGAGCTGTGTGACACTATGTACAAGGGGGGCTGTGTGGCACTATATACAAGGAGGAGGGTTTGTGTGGCACTATATACAAGGGGGGGAGCTGTGTGGCACTATATACAAGGGGGGCTATGTGGTGCTATATACAAGGGGAGGGCTCTTCCACTATATACAAGGGAGGTGGGGCTGTGTGGCACTATGCACAATGGGGGGGGCTGTGGGGCACTATATACAAGGTGGGCTGTGTGGCACTATATGCAAGGAGGGGGCAATGTGGCGATATCATCTACAGGGGGCTTTGTGTGGAGATATCTAAAAGGGGCTGTGTGTGGGGCGCTATCTACAGGGGGCTGTGTGTGGCACTATCTATGTGGGGCTGTGTGGCACTATCGACACGGGTCTGTGTGTGGCGCTTTCTACAGGGGATGCAGTGGTGCTATATACAGGGGGCACAAATACGGCATTATTATTGTGGGGACACAAAGGGGGCACTGCTACTGATGTGGCACTTTTATTGTGTCGAGCACTATGGGATCATTATTACCATCTGGGGCACTGTGGATTACGAGTTTGTTTAGAGGATGGGGTATAGGTGGGGAGGATGTTGGGAAAGCGAGAAACCAACATGTCTGTGTGTCAAATTCTGCACAGATGGATCATGGCTGGAATAAGTCATCACAGTGGACTGGGCCGAATGGAGAAAAAAAGGAAAAGTGAACGACTCTAATCAGAGAAAACACCACCTGTGAGTCACTGGATATAAATGTGCTATAATAACTTATATCGTCTGCAAAGCTCCTGTGTATAACTGGCATCCACCACTACATGGTCATTATATGGTGGTAATATTATATGGTCTGCAGAGCTCCTGTGTATAACTGGCATCTACCAAAATAGGGTCACTATATGGTGGTGAAATTGGTCTTTGTATAGTGGTTTTTATTCAGTAACAGTATGGGGGTATTATTCAGTCACTATGTGGTTATGGCATGGAGATATTATTTAGTATCAGTATGGGGTATTATTCAGTCACTATGTGGTTATGGTGTGGCAGTATTATTTAGTAACAGTATGGGGGTATTATGCAGTCACTATGTGGTTATGGTGTGGCGGTATTATTCAGTAACAGTATGGGGGTATTATTCAGTAACAGTATTGTAGCGCTGGTGGCCACCGTTCGCCGCTATCCGTCTTCCTCTAGCGCCTGCCAGCATCTGTTACCTTCCTGTCGGCGTCCTGCTCCTCCTCTACAGGGACGCATCATGTACTGCTCTCCTCTGTGCTTCACTCCCGTATGGTGCGCATGCGCCACGGTGAACTCTTAAAAGGCCAGCGCTCGCACCACTATATTCTTCCCCAGCCTATCCCTGTTATAGTGTTTGGAGTCGAGTTTATCCTATCTACTACACCAAGTATCCGCTGCCACGCCAAGCATCATCTGCCACGCCAAGCGTCGGCTTCCACACCAAGCATCATCTGCTACGCCAAGCGTCATCTGCCATGCCAAGTGTAATCTGCCACACCAATTGTCATCTGTGCCACGTATCATCTGTGCCAAAGCGTCTCCTACATCTCGTGTCTGTCAGAACTCTCATACAGGTACTTTTGTGCTAAAGACTTTTCATTGACTGTGGTTTGGCAAGCTGCTACTTCTCCGCAACGGTGGGTCCACATACCCCAGAATCGTGACAGTATGCTCAGGCCATGGAACCCGCTGGTCAACCCAAGACCGCAGTTGAAATGATGCAAATGGACATGCATGACCTCCGGGCATGTCAGGATCAACTACTACAGGTGGTAAACTGTTTGGATCATCCTCCTGCGCCTCCTCTGGCTTCTTCCGTTGCTCCACCACCTTCTATCCCTCCTGCCTACCTTGGTTTTGAAATTTCATTACCTCTACGTCCTCGCTATGACGGGGATTCCAAGACTTGTAGAGGTTTCATCAACCAGTACTATCCACTTCAGGGTTCCATCTGATGAAGCCAAAGTTGCTTTTATTATTTCTCTCCTCTCCACCAAAGCCCTGGTATGGGCAAACCCCATCTTGGAACGAGAGGGCCCAGAATTCTCTGATCTGTTACTATTTCTAGAGACTTTCCGTACGGTGTTCGAGGAACCGAGTCGAACATCTTCTGCCGCTGCCTCACTGCTGACCCTCGAAAGGGAATCGACCTTAGGGGAGTACATCATACTCCAGCACCTAGGGTTGGTTGGAGAGACAACACTAGGTGGAACGACGCCAAATCCTCAATCCGAAATTATCCATTCCAGTAACCATTGTCTCTGGTGAGAAATCTCACACCGTCTCTGCTTATTTGGACTCTGGAGCGGCTGCAAATTTCATTCAGCAGGACATAGTAGATCGTCTCCATCTGGCCATGGTTCCTCTGGAGAGACCCCTGGCAGTCACCTCTGTAAATGGATAAACCACTGCCCGAACCTATTCTGTCCATCACGGAACCATTGAGACTACAAATCGGAATCCTCCACTCGGAACAGATTTCTTCTTTGTCTTGCAAAAATCTATCAACCTTATTCTGCTGGGCTTTGTCTACATGCTCCGGTTCTCGACTAGAGTTCCGGAAAGGTACTCCAATGGGGATTCAAGTGTCTTCATTGCTGCCTGCCACAGGTTTCTCCTGTTCTGCCTCCAAAGCCTCTGGGCTACCCACACATTATGCCAGCTTTGCAGACGTCTTTAGTTCAGTAAAAAGGGGGAAGAAGTTCTTCCTCCCCATCATTCCTACGATTGTCCTATTGAACTGCTTCCCGACGTCTCACCCCCTCGTGGATGGGTCTATTCTCTCTCCTTGCCAGAGACCCAGGCCATGTCGGCTTACGTCAAGGAGAACCTCGAGAGGGGGTTCATCCGGAAATCTTCTTCACCGGCCGGAGCCAGATTCTTCTTCGTTAAAAAAAAAGATGGATCACTTCGACCTTGTATTGATTACTGTGGCTTGAATCAAATCATAGTCAAAAACAAGTACCCTTGCTGCTAATCTCAGAGCTCTTCGATCTAACTCACGGAGCCAAGATTTTTATAACTTGATCCGGATCCGTCAAGGTGACGAATGGAAGACCGCATACAATACAGTCATTATGAGAATATTGTGATGCCCTTTGGTCTGTGTAACGCTCCAGCTGTATTTCAGGAATTTGTGAATGACATCTTCCAGGATCTTTTGTATGTCTGTCTGGTGGTGTATTTGGACGACATCCTGATCTATTCACCAGATCTGACGATGCATAGGAAACATGTTCGCCAAGTCCTGTTGCGGTTAAGTGGGAATCGCCTATACACTAAACTCGAAAAGTGCATGTTCGAGATTAACTCTCTGCCTTTCCTGGGCTACATTGTCTCTGATCGTGAACTCAAGATGGATCCAGAGAAGGTGAGGTCTGTCTTAGAGTGGCCTTGTCCACAGGGCCTGCGAGCCATTCAGCAATTTTCTGGCATTCGCAAATTTTTACCGGCAGTTCATCCCAAACTTCTCGTCTCTGACTGCTCCAATCTCTGCTCTTACCAAGGGGGTGAACTCAAAGGTTTGGACCCCAGAGGCAGAGTCAGCACTTACCAGTCTCAAGAGCGCCTTCACTTCAGCTTCAGTTCTTCATCATCCTGACGTGTCTTGACAGTTCTTACTAGAGGTAGATGCTTCTTCCATTGGTGCTGGAGCACTACTGTTTCAAAAGAACTCCAAGGGTAAGGCAGTGGTTTGTGGCTTCTTCTCCAAACTGTTCACTTCTGCAGAGCGCAACTACTCCATTGGGGATCGGAAGTTACTGGCCGTCATGTTGCCCTTGGTGGAATGGAGATATCTGCTAGAGGGCGCTATTCACTCCATAATCATCTATACGGACCACAAGAATCTCACATACCTTTAGTCCGCGGTCACTGTTTTCCAGTTCCTGCTCCACTTTCGTCCCGCAGATAAAAATGTGAGGGCAGATGCTCTATCTCTGTCATCTGAGATGGATGACACTGAGGAGACTCCCCAATATATCATAGCGCCTTCCAGGATTATTGCCGTGAAACCGTTGCAAATTAGAGACATTGTCCCTGGAAAGACCTTTGTTCGTCCTGCAGACAGGAAGAGGATTCTGCTCTGGGGACACAATTCCAAACTGGCTGGGCACTCTGGTGTCCATAAGACATGGGACTTTATATCTCGACATTACTGGTGGCCCACGCTGCCTAGAGATGTTGTGGACTGTGTCGCCTCTTGTACCAATTGTGCCCAAGACAAATCCTCTCATTCCAAGCCTGCCGGTCTGCTTCACCCTCTGCCCATTCCTGATGGACCTTGGCCCTCCATATCGTGTCTGGTCATGGTGTACAATTTACTTAAAAATTCTGGAGACCCCTCTGTAAACTTCTTGATGTGAGATTGGAGTATTCTTCTGTGAACCACCCTTAATCTAACGGTCAAGTAGAAAGAATTAATCAAATACTAGAGAATTATCTTCGTCATTTTATTTCTGTTCAACACAACAACTGGGTACAGCTTCTTCCTTGGGCCGAGTTCACCTATAACAACCACACGAGTGAATCTACTGCCTCTACCCCATTCTTCATTGTATACAGCCTACATCCAGGTGTTCATCTTCCAGTGCCTGCTACATCTCAAGTACCTGAAGCTGACTCTTAATTTGGAGACTTTTTTCATATCTGGCAGCAGACCAAGTCCTCTATCCTGCAGGCGGTAGACCACATGAAAAAAAATGCTGATCGAAAAAGAAGACTTCCTCAGTTTCTTCCTGGAACAAAAGTAATATAAGTTTGAAAATCCCCTCTTACAAATTTGCTCCCACATTACTTGGTCCTTTTGTAGTTCTCCAACAAATCAATCCTATGTCATATAAACTACGGCTGCCTCTGACTCTCAAAATTCACAACTCCTTCCATGTCTCTCTCCTAAAGCCCGTTGTTCTGAATCGCTACAGCAAATCCCCTGGTATTTTACCCTCTCCCAGTGGTGCTTCTGACATCTTTAAAGTCAAAGAGATTCTGGATTATAAGAGGGTAGGAGAAAAAATCTTCTACCTGGTTGACTGAAAGGGGTTTGGTCCTGAGGAGAGATATTGGGAAACTGAAGAGAACATTGATGCTCCTGCGCTCATCAAGAGGTTCCTTCTGCATTCCGGTCCTAAGTAGAGAGGGCATCTGTTACCATCTTGCCGGCGTCTTGCTCCTCCTCCCCTTGGATGCTGGCATGTACTGCACTCCTCTGTGGGAGACAACCCTAGGTGGAATGACGCCAAATGCCAAATGCTCTCACGAATTATCCATTCCAGTAACCATTGTCTCTGACAAGAAATCGCACACCGTTTCTGCTTATTTGTACTTCAAAGTGGCTGCAAATTTCATTCAGCAGGACCTAGTAGATCGTCTCCATCTGGCCATGGATCCTCTGGAGAGACCCTTGGCAGTCGCCTCTGTGACTGGGCAACCACTGCCCGATCCTATTCTGTCCATCACGGAACCGTTAGAACTACAAATCGGAATCCTCCACTCGGAACAGATTGCCTTCTTTGTCTTGTCAAAATCTATCAACCCAATTCTGCTGGGCCTGCCTTGGCTTTGTCTACATGCACCGGTTCTTGACTGAAGTTCCTGAGAGGTCCTCCAATGGGGATCTAAGTATCTTCATCGCTGCCTGACACAGGTTCGTCCTGTTCTGCCTCCACTATCTCAGTCACTCTCTGGGCTACCCACAATTTATGCCAGCTTTGCAGATGTCTTTAGTAAAGTTAGATAGTATCCTGTCTGCTACGACAAGCGTCACCTGCCACGCCAAGCGTTGTCTTCCAGAAAAACCGCCATCTGCCACACCAAGTGTCATCTGCCACGCCAAGTGTCATTTGCCACGCCAAGCGTCACCTGCCACACCAAGTGTCATCCTCCACGCCACTTGTTATCTGTGCCATGTATAATCTGTGCCAAAGTGTCTGCTATGTCTCGTGTCTGTCAGAACTCTCATACAGGTACTCCTGTGATAAAGACTTTTCATTGACTGTTGTTTGGCCAGCTGCATACCCTAGAATCGTGACAAGTATGGGGGTATTTGCAGTAACAGTATGGGAGTATTATTCAGTCACTATGTGGTTATGGTGTGGCGGTATTATTCAGTAACATTATGGAGGTATTATTCAGTAACAGTATAGGGGTATTATTCAGTCACTATGTGGTTATGGTGTGGAAGTATTATTCAGTAACAGTATGGGGGTATTACTCAGTCACTATGTGGTCATGGTGTGGCAGTATTATTCAGTAGCAGTATGGGGGTATTATTCAGTTGCTATGTGGTTATGGTGTGGAAATATTATTCAGTAACAGTATGCGGGTATTATTCAGTCACTATGTGGTTATGGTGTGACGGTATTATTCAGTAGCAGTATGGGGGTATTAATCAGTCGCTATGTGGTTATGGTGTGGCGGTATTATTCAGTGACAGTATGGGGGTGTTATTCAGTCACTATGGGGTTATGGTGTGGTGGTATTTGAGGACCTTATATTGTGTTGTTATTGGTAATATTTGTCTTATAATAGTGAGTTGTGTTCAGTAACAGTATACAGGTAATATTTCATCTGGTATAGTGGTATGATTTAATAACTGTATATGTATAAAGATAATTTTTTTGTGTGAGAGGGGGGACATATGCTTTGGGACTTGCAACACTCCTGGACATGCTAGAAATCAGGAATGCAGTTCTCTACAGTGTGTAGAGAACTGCATCCCTAAATTAGAGTGCGTCCAGGAGTGTTGCAAGCCCCAAAGCATATGTCCCCCCTCTCACACAAAAAAATTATCTATATACATATACAGTTATTAAAAAATATAATCTATATACATATACAGTTATTAAATCATACCACTGTACCAGGTGTGCCTTCTGAATTGTGTGCATTATTGATGCAGTAATTCATTATTTGGAGTCTCACTTTCAAATTTGCGCAGGGCCACACTTTGTATAATACCAGCCCAATATCTGTTAAACAAGATACAAGCCAGAAAAACAAATATGGTATGACCGCAAGAAACCTGAGTAGCATAGCTGAAGAATGGCAATAGGGGACTAAGAACTCCAAGCACGAAAAATATGCTGAAGCGAAACAAAAAAAGAATGTACTTACCATGAGCATGTAAAGGCTGTGCTGCCCAACACATCTAAGAGCAATAGCACCAAGGCCCACCGATACTGCACAGACACAGATAGATTGTGAATTCTCCTCCAAGCACATACAGTTTTAAAGGAGAAGTCTGCATCAAAACACTGCCGTGCCCCACAGTTAACTACAAAATGTACTTCAGAACTGAACTGGAACCTAAAATTTTTTTTTTAAAAATGGCTGTTTATTATACCACACCCCGATGTACCGAATGGCCTTCTCCAGGATGCGTTATGAGG
Source organism: Rhinoderma darwinii (assembly GCF_050947455.1). Classification (NCBI taxonomy): domain Eukaryota; kingdom Metazoa; phylum Chordata; class Amphibia; order Anura; family Rhinodermatidae; genus Rhinoderma; species Rhinoderma darwinii. The sequence continues at coordinate 130,483,939 of NC_134687.1, read as the reverse complement.
CAATACTTTGCTTCTTACATTATACTGATAATGAGCAGTGCTCACCCCGAGATGACCCCAGTTTTGACCGTTTAGACCATTTCAGTGCCCGGTTTTCCAAAGCATACACTCCCGAGAAGTGTATTTCTATTGATGAGTCGTTGGTACATTTTAAAGGGAGGCTTCAATTCCGCCAGTACCTGCCCAGTAAGAGGGCAAGGTATGGTGTGAAGATGTATAGGCTGTGCGAGAGTGCATCAGGGTATACCTACAGATTTAGGATATATGAAGGGAAGGACACCAGTATTCAGACCCCAGAATGCCCCTCCTTACTGGGAATTAACGCAAAAATTGTGTGGGATTTGGTGCACCCACTGCTGGACCAGGGTTACCACCTCTACCTGGATAATTTTTATACCAGCGTCCTACTCTTCAAGTGCCTCGCTTCCAGAAGTACTGCGGCATGTGGCACTGCTAGAAGAAATCTGAGAGGCCTCCCTAAGACTCTGCTTGGGCAAACACTCAGAAGGGGTGAGAGCAGGGCACATTCTAGCAGCAACATATTGTGTGTCAAGTACAAGGACAAGAGAGATGTCCTTGTATTGACAACAATACATGGCCACACCAGTACCCATATACCTGTACGAGGTACCAGTACAGAGACCCCCAAACCAGACTGCATCCTGGACTACAATAGGTACGTGGGAGGGGTGGACTTGTCAGATCAAGTCCTGAAGCCCTACAGCGTCATGCGGTGTGGTATAAGAAGCTGGCCGTGCACATCATACAGATGCCATTGTACAATGCTTACATGCTACGTCGATGTGCAGGGCAGAGGGGAACTTTCCTGGAATTTCAAGAGGTGATTATCAAGAACCTAATCTTTAGGGACCAGGAACATCGGGGGCACCCAGTACTTCTGGAAGCGAGGCCACACACATTATACCAGGGCAACACTTTCCAGGAGAAGTTCCCTAAAGTGGCAAGAAGGGGAAAAGTCAAAAGAGGTGCAAAGTCTGCTATAAGAGAGGTATAAGGTAAGACACAATATATCAATGTGACACGTGTCCCGAAAAACCAGGGCTCTGTATGAAAGTGTTTTAAAATGTATCATACATCCCTTGATTTTCAATCTACCCCAGTTTTACTTACCCTGATGCACTCCGCACAGCTTATCCCCCTCATCTTTCCCCTATGGGCCCTGCTGTGTGCCCAGGCAGCTGTTAACAGCCACATGTAGGGTATTGCCGAACCCAGGAGAACCCACATTACAGTTTATGGGATTTATGTCTCCGGTGGCACATGCTGGGCACAATATATCGGACACTGAAATGGCATATATGTATAGAACATTGCAAATCTCACACTGCACCATCTGCTGCGCATTATCTTTTACACAATACCTGTGGGGTCAAAATGCTCACTACACCTCTAGATGAATGCCTTAAGGGGTGTAGTTTTTAAACGGGGTCACTTCTCGGTGGTTTCAACTGTACCGGTACCTCAGGGGTTTCTGCATACATGACTTAGCACCAGAAAATCCCCAGTAGGCCAAATGGTGGTCCTTTCCTTCTGAGCCCTCCCATGGGCCCAAACGGCAGTTTATCACCACAAATGGGGTATTGCCGCACTCAAGACAAATTGGGCAACAAAATGGGGTATTTTATTCTTTGTGAAAATATTACATTTTCAGCCAAAACTACATTTTATTGCAAAAAATTATTATTTTTTTTTTAATTTACAGCCCAATTCAAATAAATTCTGTGAAAAAAACTGTGAGGTCTAAATGGTCACAACACCCATAAATGAATTCCTTGACTGGTGTAGTTTCCAAAATGGGGTCACTTCTGGTGGGTTTCCATTGCTTTGATACCTCTGGGGCAAATGCGACATGGCACCCGAAAACCAATCCTGCAAAATCTGGACTCCAAAGAACACATAGCGCTCCTTTCCTTCTGATCCCTCTCATGGGCCCAAACTGCAGTTTATCACCACAAATGAGATATTACCGCACTCAAGATAAATTACGCAACAAAATGGGGTATTTTATTCCTTGTAAAAATAAGACATTTTGAGCCAAAAATTTCATCTTATTGGAAAAAATTTCATTTTTTTAATTCACAGCCCAATTCAAATACGCGCTGTGAAAAAACTGTGGGGTCAAAATGATAACAACAACCATAAATTAATTCCTTGAGGGGTGCAGTTTCAAAAATGGGGTCACTTTTGGGGGATTCCTTCTTTTTTGGCACCTCAACACCTCTTCAAACCTGGCATGCGGCCTAAAATATATTCTAATAAAAAAAGAGGCCCCAAAATGCACTAGGTGCTTCTTTGCTTCTGGGGCTTGTGTTTTAGTCCACGAGCACACTAGAGCCACAAGTGGGAAATTTCTAAAAACTGCAGAATCTGGACAATACATATTTAGTAGTGTTTCTCTGGTAAAACCTTCTGTGTTACAGAAAAAAATTGAATAAAATTGAAATTCAGCAAGAAAAATGAAAATTGCAAATTTCACCTCCACTTTGCTTTAATTCCTGTGAAACCCCTAAAGGGTTAAAAAAAACTTTCTAAATGCTGTCTTGAATACTTTGAGGGGTCTAGTTTTTAAAATTCGGTGTTTTATGGGGGTTTCTAATACATAGGCCCCTCAAAGCCACTTCAGAACTGAACAGGTACCTTAAAAAAATGGCTTTTGAATTTTTCTTAAAAATATGAGAAATTGCTGTTTATGTTCTAAGCATTGTAACGTCCAAGAAAAATAAAAGAATGTTCAAAAAACGATGCCAATCTAAAGTAGACATATGGGAAATGTGAACTAGTAACTATTTTGGGTGGTATAACCATCTGTTTTGCAAGCAGATGCATTTAAATTCAGAAAAATTCTATTTTTTCTAAATTTTCTCTACATTTTGCAATTTTTCACAAATAAACACTGAATATATCGATAAAATTTTACCACTACCATAAAGACCAATGTCTCACGAGAAAACAGTCTCAGAATCGCTTTGAATAGTTTTAAGCATTTTGACGTTATTACCACATAAAGTGAAATATGTCAGATTTGAAAAATGGGCTCTGAGCCTTAAAGGAACAGTGTGAAGAATTTTTTTTTATCATCAGTTTGATTTTAGTCTTTTATTAAAAACTTTTATATTTATTTGTGTGTTTGTGTTTTACTTTTTTTTATTTTTACACTTTTTCTTCCCTATGGGGGCTGCCATTTCTGTATGTGTCGATTAACGACACATACAGACATGGAATACGGCAGCTACAGTACCATAGTGAATGCGAACGGGGCCCGTTCCATCCACTATGGTGTACGCCGTCTGTGTGGGCATGCGCCGCTCCCACACAGTCCAAGTTGAACTGAGCGCCGTCCGGCGCCATTTTCCTGTAGACCGGAAGTCGCGGCCGGACAGTAAGATTACTACTTCCGGTCGCGGCTTCCGGACTTGTGCACTTGGAGCAGCGGCAGCAGACAGAGCGGACGGACCGGAGGGAGCAGGTAAGTAATTTCTATGTATGTTCGTGTTTCAGTGTGTGTTTACTAGTGTATGTAAACCTACTACACTGTGTGTTAGCTCAAAAAATGGCGACACACAGTGTAGGAGGTTTGACCATTCAATCCCCTCGTTTCTCCTGGCACTAGCCAGGATAAAGGAGGGGGGGATTCTGAGAGCTCACTAGAGCGAGGGATTTTTTTCCAATTTTGCAGCATAAAGCAATGTGGTTGCTTTACCACATGCAATGCTGCAATTTTGGGAATTGCTCCATCTAGTGACCAGTGCTGGGAAATATTATAAATTAGAATCTAATTTATAATATTTCCTGACTCGTGAAAAAAAAAAAAAAAAATAGAACAATGTTTAATCACCTACACACTAATTGTTTAACTAAAAAAAATAAATACATTTTTTGCTAACAACACATTCCCTTTAAGGCCCAAACTAGGCTGCGTCCTTAAGGGGTTAAAGGCACTTTTTTAAAAATGTTCTTGAATTGTGCCCTTTGCTTAATGGCGTCCTAGGCAAGTACCCACCGTGCCTTACCCTTGAATCCACCCAGCCACCATCTACTTAATAATAAGTGCAAAGTTTATATGTTTGCAATTTGAATGATAAGATTTTAACTAGGATTTGAAACTTATACTGAATTATTTGTAAGTTATATTATATATTGGTAAATTTATTTTGCTATAATTTTTACCTAAGTTCTTATGCCCCCTTTCCAAAATGAGGTAATTTCGGAACTAAATATATTTAGAGAGCCAGATCTAAGTAAATCCAGACGTGTGATATGTCCTGAAACAAGTTTATATTTTTTCTGCTATGGAATATCAAGTACTTTTCTGTTTTGACAGATAATCTCATTTACTGGGAAAAGTCCCAGCTGGTTTACTGGATATTCTATGTTGTCAGACCTAACATGACTCTCAAATAGTACACAGGGTTTTGACTCTTTTAGGGAACAGGAAAAGGTTATTTTCAGGCATTTTTGGAAAATGTTTCTTGGAAAATGTTTAGGGTATGTTCACACGCAGAGTCAAAAACGTCTCAAAATACGGAGCTGTTTTCAAGAGAAAACAGCTCCTGATTTTCAGACGTTTTTTGTGACACTCGTGATTTTTGCGGCGTTTTTTGTGGTGTTTTTTACGGCTGTTTTTGGAGCTTTTTTCAATAGTCTATGGAAAACGGCTCCAAAAACGTCCCAAGAAGTGTCCTGCACTTCTTTTTCGTGGCCGTTTTTTTACGCGTAAAAAAACGCTGTGAAAAACGCTCCGTCGGAACAGAACGTCGTTTTCCCATTGAAATCAATGGCCAGATGTTTGGAGGTGTTCTGCTTACGATTTTTCGGCCGTTTGTTGGGCGTTTAAGGCCCGAAAAGCGTCCGAAAATAGGTCGTGTGAACATACCCTTATTGTATAACACTCCTCACCATTTCATTTTTATTTTTTGCTTATTTTCTTTTCATTATGCAATCTTACGGAAGTAGAACCTTTCTTATTAGTAGCTTCCAAGAGGTAGTACATATGGCATCTCACACAGACAACCCAAACCTTACCCTGTACTGACAAAGAGGCACAACTCTGAAACAGTACTGTCTACGGAGGGGTGTCTATGGTTTAGCTGATAACATGAGTCATATTTCAAGCCTCTTGCAGCAAGTGAACAGTGAGTTCTTCAGGTTGATGTGTTGGAATCAGGAAAATGGGAAAGCATTTGGATCTGAGTGACTCTGGCTCTAATTGTAATGACTAGACGACTGGGTCAAAGCGTCTCCAAAACTGCAGATCTTGTGGGGTGTTCCTGGTATGCAGTGTTTAGTACCTAACAAAAGTGGTCCAAGGAAAGGCAACCAGTGAACCAGTGACAACATCATGGGTGCTCATAGATGCATGTCAGGAGCGAAGGCTAGCCCTCTGGTTCGATCCCACATTAGAGCTACTGTAGCAAAAATTGCTAAAAATGTTAATGCTGGCTTTGCTGGAAAAGTGCCAGAACACACAGTGCATCCCAACTTGCTGCGTTCGTGGCTGCCTAGCTGCAGACAGGTCATAGCACCCATGCTGACCAATTTCCACCGCCAATAGCCCCTAAAATTGGCACATGAGCATCAGAACTGAACCATGTAGTAATGGAAGAGGGCCTGGTCTGATGAATAACGTTTTCTTTCACGTGTGGACAGCCAGGTTCTTGTACGTCGCTTACCTGGGGATGAGATGGTACCAAAATGCTCTATGGGAAGTGGGCAAGTCGGCGGATGCAGTATGATGCTCTGGGCAGTGGCGTAACTACCGCTGTAGCAGCCGTAGCAGCCGTAGCGGCTGCTACGGTGCCCACAGCATGAAGGGGCCCGTGCCGCCCGCCGGCACGGGCCCCGCTTCCCATGTCCGGAGGCTCCGCTAGCAGCCGCTATGGCTGCTACAGCGCGACGCCACTGAAGTGGTTGTTCCTACAAAAGACATGCATCGCCTATCCATGTGGGATCGCTGGGACGCCCAGCGATAAGGAGACCGGGGGACCGAAAGTCCCTCGAAGTTCTCCATGACAGACCTCGGACTTCCGGAGTCTGTCGGCAGCTCCATAGAAATGACTTGTGCACCGGTCGCGCTTGTGCACATGCGTGACTGTAGTGTCCCACAGGAGCACTACTATGAAAACTATGTTTGTCTTCATGTGTTGTGTTATGCTGCCATCTACAGGTCCAGAAATGTTATGACATTGTGTTTCAGCCTATGCGGAGTGGTTTTCTATAATGTAACAGAAGCTGGGAGGAGTTAATTAGGGAGTGGTTAGAGTGAGTGAGGGCAGTGGTGAGCTAGGAGTGGATGCAGCAGGAAGCACAGTGAAGGTGCTCCTGAGTTCAGCCATTTTCGGATTACAGAGAAAGACAGGCCTAAAGAGATTTATTGGAATAACAGCTCAAGGAGCCAGAAGAGTCCAGAAAGAGAGACTGTGAGTAGAGAGATAATAGCACTCCTGCATTTAGCATTGGGCTACACTGATTGAGCTGAATTTGGATGACATATTTGTATTGTACAATCTCCATCTTGAAAAGTAAAAGTGTGCATGCAAGCTCTCCTGATTAACTGCCACCACCGTCTCCTGTCTTCTATTTGCACTCTACACCAAGGGCACCCCAAATAACACCAGACAGGAGTCAGCCACCAAGGGAGTGCCCCGGGGGAAACAACAGTCATCATCATCATCTTGTGCAGCCCCCTCATCACTGTGTGTGTGTGTCCCTGGGAGGTGGGAAGGCCTGCAAGGCAAAATACCACCGTGACACAAGACAGAGAGCCCAGTATCCACCATTTTGGGTTCCTGCATGCCCCGCAACCCACGGGCCACCACATATAATTTTGGCGTCACGAACAGGATCTCTATGGCCTCTGTGCCTTATGAACTAAGTCAGCGCTGATGCGCCACAGCCGGAGCAGAGTTACAGACATTTCGCTACAGCCGGAATAAAAGTTTCCCGCCAAGTCGCCGCCATATTGGAAGTGGCAAGGAACTGCGCAACAGAACCCGCGAAAACAGCGGAGCAGCTAAGAGAAAGCTGGTGAGTGCCTGAATAGGCCAGTAAATGAGATTTAAAGTAAAAAGTGGCAGTTAACAGTGTAGAGACACCGGAAAAGATATCCGGAAAAGAGGCTTAGTGCATAGCCTGAAATTGAACACCCGTTGCTAGGGGTTACTGTAGGACTTATTGCAGAAAATGTCTGATGACGGAGATAACGGCTCTCCAAGCCCCAGTGGGTCACCTCCAACAGCACAAGTGATGCCACTCACTATGCCCTATTACTTTGGAGCACCATGGCTTCCTCGCTACAAAGGCGAAGTTCATTCCCTGAGGGAATTCAAAGAGAAGATGCTGTCCATGTTCCGTTTGTATCCTGTCTCAACAGACCAGAGGGTTGAGATATTGATAGGACAACTAGAGGGCGCAGCATTAAGAGAAGTGAAATCCTGGCCCAGAACAGAGAAAAAAACAGTGGAACAGATACTGGACCGATTGCGTACCACATTTGAAGTAAGGACTGTGGCAGAGCTCAAGATGAGGTTCTTTGGAAAGAAGCAGCAGCCCGGTGAGTCATTGAGAGACTTTGCTTTATCCCTGCAGGAGGCCCAGCGGGCAATTATGCAAGTAGAACCCTTAGAGGCTGCAGAGGCTGACAAGGCCTTAAGGGAGCAGTTTGTTGAAGGAGCTGCATCTGAAGCTCTTAAAAGTCAGCTCAGAATGTTGGCCTCCCAGAACCCAAGCTGTATCTTCTTGGACTTTAAAGAGCTCGCAATTAGAATCCTGGGGACTGAAGCCGCAGCGGTTCAAGCCAAAGTTTTCCCCTATTCCATAGAGACTCCTACGGAGTCGCAAGTAGATCATCCTACAGCAGCGGGAAGTCAAGTTGCACTAGCTCAGTGTGCTCACATGCAAGCTCAAGATCCAGTTGGTGAACTGAGGGACCAAATTGCTGTCCTCACCAAGAGCCTCAGTAAAATGTGCCAGAAAATGGAAGATATGGAGCAACGCCAGAACGAAAGCCGCCGCTACTCCAGTAACAGGTTCAGTAACCGATCAGAAGGGGGAAGTTACCGGAATTGGGGTAGACGCTCTTCTGACAGATTTGATACCACCGGAAGACCCATTTGTCGTAGGTGTCAAAGAGCTGGCCATATTGAAAGAGAATGTCGTCAGTTAAACGACAATCCCCCGAGGCAGAGGACCGCCCCTCGGGAGGAAGACCAATAGGTCCCACAACACCAGAATGGATTCCCCGGTACATTGGGCAGTGTCCAGTGATTACGATCCACCTAAATGGGATCCCACTGTCGGCCTTACTGGACACTGGCTCTCAAGTCACCACTCTGCAGAGAAGTTGGTTTGAGAAGTACTGGGACCTCGACCAGCTGATACAACCCCCAGACACGTGGCTTAACATTGTAGCCAGTAATGGACAATCGATACCCCATCGGGGCTACTGGGAACCCACGATCCAGATGGGAGAAACTGAACTGCCCCAGCAAGGCGTAATTGTAGTGAACGTCTGGGATGATGACTTTCCACCAGTGGTGCTGGGCATGAATGTTCTTAGGAATTGCTATGAAGAGATGCTAGATGCCCTACACCGAGCACTTTCTACAGTCCCTGTCTCCAATCAAAATGCAATTCAGCATGCTATCCGTCTCTTGAATGCCCAACAGAGGTTCACGAATGAAAAGGGTGAGATCTGCCGTGCCCGCATCATGGACTCACAACCAGTGACTCTGGAACCAGAGACGGAAACCATTCTGTGGTGTCGAGCTCGTCCAGGTTTGCAAGGTCAAGATTACCAGGCCCTTGTGGAACCTCTTCTTCTGGAAGATCATCCGACCGTGCTAGCAGCCAGAAGTCTAGTGACTGTTTCTAATGGGAGGGTACCTATTCGCCTCCTGAACATTGGTGATACGGCTGTGGTACTGAGTAAATACCGTCCAGTTGCTAAGCTCTCACAGGTCTTCTTCCAAGATGTCTGGAGCCCTGAGACTACAGTGTTCCAGCAAGCTACCCAGAATCAAGTTACCCCTGAGATGACAACAAAACCCTGGTGGACCGAGATCCATGTTGGCGATGCTAATACTACCGAAGAGGAGATCGAAGGAGCCCTGATGGTGGCCAAAGACAATCAACAAGCCTTCAGTAAACATCCTATGGATTTTGGGAAGGCTACTATCATTGAGCACACCATCCCTACAGGCGTCCATCCACCCATCAAAGAAAGGTACCGTCCCCTTCCACCAGCCATGTACCAGCCAGTGAAGAAAATGATTCGGGAAATGAAGGACGCAGATGTGATTCGGGAGAGCTACAGTCCATGGGCTGCACCCCTAGTCCTGGTGAAAAAGAAGGATGGCAACATTAGATTCTGCGTGGACTACCGCAAAATCAATAATATCACTCACAAGGATGCGTATCCCCTGCCACGCATTGAAGAATCCCTGACTGCTTTGGGGTCTGCTGCCTACTTCTCAACTCTGGATTTGACCAGCGGGTATTGGCAGGTACCTATGGCTCCCGAAGATAGGGAAAAGACTGCTTTCACTACTCCCATGGGGTTGTTCGAGTTTAATTGTATGCCCTTTGGGCTATGCAATGCCCCAGGAACCTTCCAGAGGCTGATGGAACGCTGCCTGGGTCACCAAAACTTCGAGACCGTCCTCTTGTACCTGGACGACGTAATCATCTACTCAAAGACTTATGAGGAACACCTACAGCACCTGGCAGAAGTCCTCAAAACCCTCATCAAATATGGCCTGAAAGTGAAACCCTCCAAGTGTCATCTCCTGAAGCCGGAAGTCGATTACTTAGGCCATGTCGTGAGTGCAGAAGGAGTGGTTCCTGATCCAGGCAAAGTAGCAGCAGTAAAGAGCTGGCCAGCCCCTACCACAGTCAAGGAGGTGAGAAGTTTCTTGGGATTTGCAGGGTATTATAGACGGTTCATCCCACACTTTGCCCAGATTGCAGAACCCCTCCAGGGATTGTTGAGAGGTCACTCCAAGGAAGCTATGAAGAGAAGGATCCCGATTGAGTGGGCTGAAGCCCATGAAGCCGCTTTCCAGAAGCTGAAGCAGCTGTTAACCGAACCACCTATCCTGGGATATCCTGACTACAACCAACCCTTTAGGCTGTATACTGATGCCAGCCAGAAGGGATTGGGGGCCGTCCTGTCGCAGGTACAGGACCAGAAAGAGAGAGTCATCGCTTATGCCAGCAGAGGTCTTCGAGGCGCTGAACGGAACGACCAGAATTATAGTTCCTTTAAGCTGAAATTCCTGGCCCTTGTGTGGGCAGTGACCGAAAAATTTAAAGATTACCTGGCTGCAACACCCTTCATCGTCTTCACGGATAATAATCCGCTGGCCCACTTGGATACAGCGCGACTGGGAGCTCTTGAACAGCGATGGGCATCCAGACTGGCGAATTATCAGTTTGTGATCAAGTACCGGACTGGTGCGTCCAACGTGAATGCCGATGCCTTATCCCGTTTGCCTGTGGGTGAAGAACTGGTCCGATGTAATGATGAATGGGAAGAGGTAGAGATGCCTACATTCTATGCCCAGTTTGCAACCCAGAATTCGGTGATCGCTCAGAGGAAGCGAAACGAACATCCGCAACCAAATTTTCCTGACTGCTCCCAAGATTCCAGACAGTGGGCTAGATTCCAACGGGAGAGTAGAAACCTACAGGAATTGCAGACTTCCCTTCTTCAGAAGAGGACTCCGGACCGAATACGTAGAGGTCAAGCTGATCAGGAATTAATTTGTCTATGGAGACTGAGGAATCGACTTTTCGTGTCCAGAGGTCTACTACAGAGGACTGCCCTGGATCCAGTAACGGGTGAGCGTCTACATCAAATTGTGGTACCCCGGCGAGATTCCAAATCCATCTTGGAAGCCTACCATGACAGATCGGGACACTTTGGGGTTCATAAAACGGAAGATACCATACGCCGACGATTTTACTGGATTGGCATGAGAGACGACATAGAGAAGTGGTGCCGAGAATGTCCCAACTGTGCTCAGAGCCGAGGAGAGCGTCATGACCAGAGAGCCCCACTTCACCCCATCATCAGTCATAGACCGCTGGAACTGGTAGCCATTGACCATGTCAAGTTTGAACCAAGCCGCACTGGGTATACTTATGCTATAACTATAATTGACCACTATACGAAGTTCGTGGTAGCTATGCCAGTGAAAGACCTGACTGCCAAGACCACCGCTGCCATCTTTTGGAAGAATTTCGTACTCCCCTATGGCTGTCCGGACAAGATCCTGACTGATCGTGGTTCCGCATTTGAGTCTCAACTGTTCCACGAGTTGTGTTCCCTCTATGGCTGTCAGAAGCTGAGAACTACCGCTTATCATCCACAAGGTAATGGCTTATGTGAAAAGATGAACCAGACTCTTATTGGGATGTTAAGAACTGTTCCGTCCCAGAAGAGGGCTGATTGGCCGACTCTCCTGCCAGAATTGGTGTACCTGTATAACAACACTGTGCACTGCTCCACAGGGTACACTCCTTACTATCTCCTGTTTGGCCGTCAGGGCAAATTGCCTTCGGACTTGGCCATGGATGTCGAAGTTCCAGATACTATCAACCCCCTGCCAAACACAGAGTGGGTGAGTGATCACCAGCGTCGCCTGGCTGAAGCCAACGAGATTGTGGAAAGAAGGATGGAAGATGCTCGTCAAAGGCAACAAGCAGGTTTTGATCAAAAGGCCGAAGCAGAACCCTTCCAAATTGGAGACCGTGTGTGGCTGAAAAACAACCATCGTTCAAGTAAGTTGGACAGCAAGTGGCAGAAAGAACCATACACAATTAAGTCCATCCCGCACCCTGGGACTGATGTCTATGAGATTGTGCGCGAAGGCCGAGATTCCCAAGTCGTCCACCGTAATCGTCTCAAGCTCTGCCTAAAGGAAGAGGTACCAGCAGAACCACAGACAACTGAGAAATCTCCTGCAGCTGAACCGCTACCGCCAACAACTAGTATGTCCCCTCTTGATTGGCTGTTCCAACCTTGGCTGTCTATTTTTGTTCCAAGAACTGTTCTTGATCCCGGCGAGGACCAAGTGACCTCGTCATCCGAGTTCCGGCCTGGTCCAGAGGAATCCAGGGACCCTGAAATTGCTATAGAGGAGCCCCTGAGGAGATCTGATAGAGCTACCCGAGGTAAGATGCCAGCTCGATATCAAGATTGAACTGTTGAATCTGAGACTTCATTTTTGGATTATCCTTCACCAGAGACAGTGTATTGTTTGCATCCCAATTGGGTAACAAGCCCTTCATTTTCCCCAGTTCATATGACAAGGACTCTTGGACATTTTCCCTGTTCAGCATTATATCCTCACATTCCTCAGAGACTGTATGGACTCTTAGTTTATTATTGCAATTGTGATTAACCTTTGTTTTAGGTTAACCTGCCGCCTGGAGAGTCGGACGCCGAGGACGGCTTTATTTAAAGAGGGGGTGTATGTAGTGTCCCACAGGAGCACTACTATGAAAACTATGTTTGTCTTCATGTGTTGTGTTATGCTGCCATCTACAGGTCCAGAAATGTTATGACATTGTGTTTCAGCCTATGCGGAGTGTTTTTCTATAATGTAACAGAAGCTGGGAGGAGTTAATTAGGGAGTGGTTAGAGTGAGTGAGGGCAGTGGTGAGCTAGGAGTGGATGCAGCACGAAGCACAGTGAAGGTGCTCCTGAGTTCAGCCATTTTCGGATTACAGAGAAAGACAGGCCTAAAGAGATTTATTGGAATAACAGCTCAAGGAGCCAGAAGAGTCCAGAAAGAGAGACTGTGAGTAGAGAGATAATAGCACTCCTGCATTTAGCATTGGGCTACACTGATTGAGCTGAATTTGGATGACATATTTGTATTGTACAATCTCCATCTTGAAAAGTAAAAGTGTGCATGCAAGCTCTCCTGATTAACTGCCACCACCGTCTCCTGTCTTCTATTTGCACTCTACACCAAGGGCACCCCAAATAACACCAGACAGGAGTCAGCCACCAAGGGAGTGCCCCGGGGGAAACAACAGTCATCATCATCATCTTGTGCAGCCCCCTCATCACTGTGTGTGTGTGTCCCTGGGAGGTGGGAAGGCCTGCAAGGCAAAATACCACCGTGACGCAAGACAGAGAGCCCAGTATCCACCATTTTGGGTTCCTGCATCCCCCGCCACCCACGGGCCACCACATGACCAGCGCTCCTTTAATTTTTATTGAACTACGCAGACCCCGGAAGTCCGAGATTTGTCATGGAAGAACTTCGGGGACTTTCGGTCCTCCGGTCTCCTTATCGCTGCCAGCGATCACACATGTATCCCCTATCCTGTGGATAGGGGATGCATGTCTTTTGTAGGACAAACTATAGCCTGTTTTTTTGGGGGGGTTGGGGGCTGCATGGCGTTACCTACAGGGGGCTTTAGGGCTGTATGGCGTTAACTCAAGGGGGGGTTTGGGACTGTATGACGTTATCTACAGGGGGAGAGCTGTATGGCGTTATCTACAGGGGAGGGCTGTATGGCGTTATCTAAAGGGAAGGGCTGTATGGTGTTATCTACAGGGGGGGCTGTTTGGCGTTATCTACAGGGGGGCTGTATGACGTTATCTAAAGGGGAGGGCTGTATGGTGTTATCTACAGGGGGCTGTCCGGCATTATCTACAGGGGGAGGGCTGTATGGCCTTATCTACAGGGGGGCAGTATGATGTTATCTACAGGGGGAGGGCTGTAAGGCGTTATCTACAGGGGAGGGCTGTATGGCGTTATCTACAGGGGGGCTGTATGATGTTATCTACAGGGGGCTGTATGGTGCTGTCTATAGGGGGCGCTGTGTGGCGGAATCTATAGGGAGGCACTATCTACAAAGGGGGGTTGTGTGATACCCAGGAAGGGGGGGCCCGAGTCAAAAGTTTGCTTTGGGGCCCAGTCTTTCCGAGTTATGCCCCTGGCTCTGGGCAATGTTCTGCTGGGAAATCTTGGGTCCTGGCATTTATGTGGGTGTTACTTTAACACGTATCACCTACCTAAACATTGCTGCAGACCAAATGCATCCCTCCGTGGCAACGGTATTCAGTAATGTCAGTGGTCTCTTTCTGCAGATAATGCGTCTTTCCACACTGCAAAGATTGTTTAGGAATGGTTTGTGTAACATGACACAGAATTCAAGGTGTTGACTTGATCTCCAAATTTCCCAGATCTATATCCGATCTGTGGGATATGCTGGAAAAACAAGTTTAATCTATGGAGACCTCACCTTGTAACTTACGTATAGGATCTGCTGATAAGGTTTTAGTGCCAGATACCACAGAATACGTTCAGAGGTCTTGTGCAGTCCATTCCTCGACAGGTCAGAACTGTTTTGGTGGCACGAGGGGACCTACAGAATACTAGGCAGGTTGTTTTAATGTTATAATTACCCTGTATGAAGAATAACTAGGAACAATAATTAGACTATCCCTATGTTTTTGATATGAGGTATATTGTCTAATTGTTTTTCTTAGCCTATTGTACTTTTGTAGCACTTTATTTCTCTAATTAAAGGAACATTTTAGCACAATACAGCATGACAGTTTTACAGCAAATCATGTGACAGCTTCCGGGCCATGATGTTATAGTTGATCGGCATAAAAAATAAATATATATATGTATATATATATATATATATATATATATATATGTGTATATATATATATATATATATATATATATATATACTATATATAATTTTACTAAATGTTATTTTATTGATACATATTAATATTAGTATTAATAATAATAATAATAATAATAATAATAATAATAATAATAATAATACAGTAATGATAACTAAAAAGTTATAATAATAAAAAATATTATTCTAAACTAATTTGCAAAAAACAATCACACAAAGACAACTTTTTCATAGTAAGTGCACTTTAACCCCTTAATGACCAAGATATTTGGACCTTAATGACTTTATCAGACAATAACTCTGTTAAAGTTTTGAATATCCAAGTAATTCTGACATTGTTTTTCGTCACATGTTGTACTTTATTTTAGTGGTAAAAGTAGACTGATATAATTTGAGGAAATTAATAAAAAAATAGAAAAATGGAATAAATTTTGTAAAAATTAACATTTCTCCCTATTTTTAACTGCAATATGTCACATTGTACATACTGTACAATTTTTTTTAAATTAAATATATATTTCCATCTCTTTACTCTATTTTGGCAGCACTTTTGAAAAAAATAAAATACATTTTCAGCAATTTAGAGGACTTACAAATTGAATAATAATTTTATCAATTTTGAAGTACATTTTGTTTTCCTGCACCAAGCCAGGTTTTCAGAGGCTCATAGGTCTCAGAATGATGGAAACCCCCACAAATGACCTCATTTAGAAAACTAGACCCCTTAAGGTATTTATCTAGGGGTATAGTAAGTATTTTGACCCCACAGTTTTTTGCTAAATTTAGGTGAAAAAAAAATAATTATTTCACTTTTTTCATAAAAGTATCAGTTTGAAGAGCGATTTCTTTGTAAAGCGAACATGAAAATGAAGAAACACACTACAAAATCTATCACCCTGTTTCTCCTGTTTTCAAAAATACCCACATTGTGGCCCTAATGCGTTGCCTGGACACACGGCAGGGCCCAAATGAAGGCAGCACCCAGAGGCTTTCAGGACTCATATTTTGCTTGAAAATGTTTTAGGCCTCACTGTACATTTGGAGAGGCTTTGAGCTGCCAGAACGATAGAAACTCCCCATAAACGACCCCATTTAGAAAATGTTAGGGATCTGCCAGGTACTACGTCTAGGTATACTCCTGGGATTAATCAATCCACACCTGAGGCCAGACCTGTTAGACTGACACCGTCTCCCACCAACCAGGGTGGCAGGCTCAGGAGTGGGAGAGCCTATCGTGGCCTGGTCAGTCGGAGTTAGCTCCGCCCCCTGTCCTTTATTACCTGCCGTGTTCTCTTCCTCAGTGCTTGTAATTCTTCTGCATTCCTGGCCCCACTGCTGCTTGCTCCAGCCTGCTTCTGCCGTGCTTCTGCCTTGCTGCAGTTCCGCTTAACCTGCTTCGCTTTGCCCCTGGCTTGCTTCCTTCTCCGTGCTCACGTTGGTATACTCCACTTCATCCTGGTCCTGACTATTCATTCACCGCTCCGTTTCCTCGCGGCGTTCCGTGGGCTACTGCCCCTTCCCTTGCGTGTTCCCTGTTTGTTCTCCCGTGCACTTAGACAGCGTAGGGACCGCCGCCCAGTTGTACCCCGTCGCCTAGGGCGGGTTGTTGCAAGTAGGCAGGGACAGGGCGGTGGGTAGATTAGGGCTCACTTTCCCTTCACCTCCTTCCTGCCATTACATAATTACAAGCCCATACCTAGTCTACCATTCTCCTACGCTGACGCTATCATGGACCCCCTTGAGACCCTGACCCAGCAGATGCAGGGCCTTTCCCTACAGGTCCAGGCCCTGGCCCAGAGGGTCAACCAGGGTGATGCTGCCTTAGTAGTACCCCTCACCTCACCTCTAGAACCCGACCTCAAGTTACCTGACCGGTTCTCAGGGGACCGTAAGACGTTTCTCTCCTTCCGGGAGAGTTGCAGACTGTATTTCCGCCTAAAACCCCACTCCTCAGGTTCCGAGAACCAGCGGGTGGGTATCATCATATCCCGACTCCAGGAGGGGCCCCAAGAGTGGGCCTTCTCCTTGGCTCCTGACGCCCCTGAACTTTCCTCTGTTGATCGTTTTTTCTCTGCCCTCGGACTCATTTACAACGAGACTGACAGGACTGCTTTAGCCGAGAGTCAGCTGGTGACCTTACGTCAGGGTAGGAGACCGGTTGAGGAATACTGTTCTGATTTTAGAAAGTGGTGCGTAGCTTCTCGGTGGAACGACACGGCCCTAAGGTGCCAGTTTAGGTTAGGATTATCTGACCCCCTGAAGGATCTGCTGGTTAGCTACCCCTCTTCTGACTCCCTTGACCAGGTTATGGCCCTAGCAGTACGACTTGACCGACGTCTCAGGGAACGTCAGCTTGAACGTTTCAATGTGCTCCCCTCTGACTTTTCTGCGATCCCCCCGAGGTCCCGTCCCCTCGCCCCTCCACGGAGGACTCGGAGGTACCTATGCAACTCGGGGCCTCCATGTCCCCTCGACAACTTAGGGAGTTTCGCAGAATGAATGGTCTCTGCTTCTACTGTGGGGATGACAAGCATCTACTGAACACCTGTCCCAGGCGCAAGAATAAAAAGCCGGAAAACTTCCGCGCCTAAGTGATCATCGGGGAGGTCACTTGGGCGCACAGGTATTTCCCGTTAATGTGAAACGCAATAAAATTTTGCTTCCCTTTCAGGTCTCGTTTGCTGGCCGGTCTGCCACGGGCAGTGCTTTCGTGGATTCTGGCTCATCTGCTAATATCATGTCTGTGGAATTTGCTATGTCTCTAAAGATGCCTTTTATTGATTTACCTTATCCTATCCCTGTAGTAGGTATCGACTCAACCCCCCTTGCTAATGGTTATTTTACTCAGCATACTCCTGTTTTTGAACTCCTGGTTGGCTCCATGCATTTGGAGCAGTGCTCTGTACTGGTGATGCAGGGATTATCGTCTGATCTGGTATTAGGTCTTCCCTGGTTGCAGTTGCATAATCCCACGTTTGATTGGAATACTGGGGAGCTTACCAAATGGGGTAATGAATGTCTTATGTCATGTCTTTCTGTTAACTCTATTTCTCCCCGGGAGGAGGTAAACACGCTTCCGGAGTTTGTTCAGGACTTCGCCGATGTGTTTTCTAAGGAGGCCTCCGAGGTGTTGCCCCCCCATAGAGATTATGATTGCGCCATCGATTTGGTGCCTGGTGCCAAGCTTCCTAAGGGTAGGATATTTAATCTTTCATGTCCTGAACGTGAAGCTATGAGGGTGTATATCCAAGAATGCCTGGCCAAGGGGTTCATTCGCCCCTCGACTTCTCCTGTAGGTGCTGGCTTCTTCTTCGTGGGGAAGAAGGATGGTGGTCTTAGGCCGTGCATTGATTATCGTAACCTGAATAAGGTCACCGTAAGGAACCAGTACCCACTTCCTTTGATTCCGGATCTTTTTAATCAGGTTCAGGGAGCCCAATGGTTTTCTAAGTTCGATCTACGGGGGGGGCATATAACCTTATCCGCATCAAAGAGGGGGATGAGTGGAAAACTGCGTTCAACGCACCCGAGGGTCATTTTGAATACCTGGTCATGCCCTTTGGGTTGTGTAATGCCCCTGCTGTCTTCCAGAATTTTATTAATGAAATCCTGAGAGATTACCTGGGTAATTTTCTTGTTGTGTACCTTGATGACATACTGGTGTTTTCCAAGGACTGGTCCTCCCACGTGGAGCATGTCAGGAAGGTGCTCCAGGTCCTTCGGGAGAATAATCTGTTTGCTAAGACTGAAAAATGTGTCTTTGGGGTACAGGAGATACCATTTTTAGGGCAAATCCTCACTCCTCATGAATTCCGCATGGACCCTGCCAAGGTTCAGGCTGTGGCGGAATGGGTCCAACCTGCCTCCCTTAAGGCATTACAGTGTTTTTTAGGGTTCGCTAACTATTACAGGAGATTTATTGCCAACTTCTCGGTCGTCGCTAAGCCTCTTACGGACCTTACTCGCAAGGGTGCTGATGTCCTCCATTGGCCCCCTGAGGCCGTCCAGGCCTTTGAGACCCTCAAGAAGTGCTTTATCTCGGCCCCCGTGCTGATTCAGCCCAACCAAGAGGAGCCATTTATTGTGGAGGTTGACGCATCCGAGGTGGGAGTGGGGGCCGTCTTGTCCGAGGGTACCAGCTCCCTCACCCATCTCCGCCCCTGTGCTTACTTCTCTAGGAAGTTTTCGCCCACGGAGAGTAACTATGATATTGGCAACCGCGAACTTCTAGCCATTAAATGGGCTTTTGAAGAGTGGCGGCACTTCCTGGAGGGGGCCAGACACCAGGTAACGGTCCTTACGGATCACAAGAATCTGGTTTTCCTAGAATCGGCCCGGAGGCTTAATCCTAGACAAGCTCGGTGGGCACTATTCTTTACCAGATTTAATTTCTTGGTTACCTATAGGGCTGGGTCCAAGAATATTAAGGCTGATGCTCTGTCACGTAGTTTCATGGCCAATCCTCCTTCCGAGAAGGATCCTGCTTGTATTTTACCCCCTGGTATAATCGTTTCTGCCACGGATTCTGATTTAGCTTCTGATATTGCGGCTGATCAGGGTTCAGCTCCCGGGAACGTCCCTGGGGACAAACTGTTTGTTCCCCTGCAATACCGGCTAAGGGTACTCAGGGAAAACCATGACTCCGCTCTATCTGGTCATCCTGGCATCTTGGGCACCAAACACCTCATTACCAGAAACTATTGGTGGCCTGGGTTGCCTAAAGACGTTAGGGCTTACGTCGCCGCTTGTGAGGTTTGCGCTAGGTCCAAAACCCCTAGCCCATTCCCCAGAGACCTTGGACCCATATCTCCATGGATTTTATCACCGATTTGCCCCCATCTCAGGGCAAGTCGGTGGTGTGGGTGGTAGTAGACCGCTTCAGCAAGATGTGCCACTTTGTGCCCCTTAAGAAGCTACCTAACGCCAAGACGTTAGCTTCTTTGTTTGTGAAACACATCCTGCGTCTCCATGGGGCCCCAGTCAATATCGTTTCTGACAGAGGGGTACAATTTGTTTCCTTATTTTGGAGAGCTTTTTGTAAAAAGTTGGAGATTGATCTGTCCTTCTCCTCCGCCTTCCATCCCGAAACTAATGGCCAAACGGAAAGGACTAACCAATCCCTGGAACAATATTTAAGGTGTTTCATCTCTGACTGTCAATTCGATTGGGTCTCATTCCTTCCCCTTGCTGAATTTTCCCTGAATAACCGGGTCAGTAACTCGTCAGGGGTCTCCCCGTTTTTCTGTAATTTCGGGTTTAACCCAAGGTTCTCCTCCGTTTCCCCTGGTTGTTCCAATAATCCTGAGGTAGAGGATGTTCATCGGGAACTGTGCACAGTCTGGGCCCAGGTTCAGAAGAACCTAGAGGCGTCCCAGAGCGCACAAAGATTCAGGCTGATAGTAGACGTTCTGCTAACCCCCGGTTTGTCGTCGGGGATTTGGTCTGGTTGTCGTCCAGGAACTTGCGCCTTAAGGTCCCGTCCAGGAAGTTTGCTCCCCGATTTATTGGACCTTATAAGATCATTGAAGTCCTCAACCCTGTATCCTTCCGTCTGGAGCTCCCCCCATCATTTCGCATACATGACGTCTTCCATGCCTCCCTCCTTAAACGCTGCTCCCCGTCCTGGTCCCCCTCGAGGATACCTCCTGTTCCCGTTCTCACCCCTGAGGGGGTGGAATTCGAGGTGGCCAAGATTATGGACAGTAGGATGGTCCAGGGCTCCCTCCAGTACCTTGTCCATTGGAGAGGATACGGGCCGGAGGAGAGGACTTGGGTACCTGCCCGTGATGTTCACGCTGGGGTATTGATCAGGAGGTTCCACCTTCTCTTCCCCACTAAACCGGGTCCCCTTAGTAAGGGTCCGGTGGCCCCTCATAAAAGGGGGAGTACTGTTAGGGATCTGCCAGGTACTTCATCTAGGTATACTCCTGGGACTAATCAATCCACACCTGAGGCCAGACCTGTTAGACTGACACCGTCTCCCACCAACCAGGGTGGCAGGCTCAGGAGTGGGAGAGCCTATCGTGGCCTGGTCAGTCGGAGTTAGCTCCGCCCCCTGTCCTTTATTACCTGCCGTGTTCTCTTCCTCAGTGCTTGTAATTCTTCTGGATTCCTGGCCCCACTGCTGCTTGCTCCAGCCTGCTTCTGCCGTGCTTCTGCCTTGCTGCAGTTCCGCTTAACCTGCTTCGCTTTGCCCCTGGCTTGCTTCCTTCTCCGTGCTCACGTTGGTATACTCCACTTCATCCTGGTCCTGACTATTCATTCACCGCTCCGTTTCCTCGCGGCGTTCCGTGGGCTACTGCCCCTTCCCTTGCGTGTTCCCTGTTTGTTCTCCCGTGCACTTAGACAGCGTAGGGACCGCCGCCCAGTTGTACCCCGTCGCCTAGGGCGGGTCGTTGCAAGTAGGCAGGGACAGGGCGGTGGGTAGATTAGGGCTCACTTTCCCTTCACCTCCTTCCTGCCATTACAGAAAACTAGACCCCTTAAGGCATTTATTTAGGGGTATAGTAAGTATTTTGACCCCACAGTTTTTTGCTAAATGTAATGCATAACAGGTGAAAAAGAATTAATTTCACTTTTTTCATAAAAGTATCAGTTTGAAGACCGATTTCTTTGTAAAGCGAACATGAAAATGAAGACACACACCACAAAATCTATCACCCTGTTTCTCCTGTTTTCAAAAATACCCACATTGTGGCCCTAATGCCTTGCCTGGACACACGGCAGGGCCCAAAATGAAGCGAGCACCCGGAGGTTTTCAGGACTCATATTTTGCTTGAAAATGTTTTAGGCCTCACTGTACATTTGGAGAGGCTTTGAGCTGCCAGAACGATAGAAACTCCCCATAAACAACCCCATTTAGAAAACTAGACCCCTTAAGGTATTTATTTAGGGGTATAGTAAGTATTTTGACAATACAGTTTTTTTGCTAGATTTAATGCATAACAGGTGGAAAAAAATTTTTATTTAACTTTTTTCATAAAAGTATCAGTTTGAAGACTGATTACTTTGTAAAGCGAACATGAAAATTAAGAAACACACCACAAAATCTATCACCCTGTTTCTCCTGTTTTCAAAAATACCCACAATGTGGCCCTAATGCGTTGTTTGGACACACGGCAGGGCCCCAAAGGACTCATATTTTGCTTGAAAATGTTTTAGGCCCCAATCTACATTTGGAGAAGCTTTGAGCTGCCAGAACGATAGAAGCTCCCCATAAACGACCCCATTTAGAAAACTAGACCCCTTAAGGTATTTATCTAGGGGTATAGGTAGCATTTTGACCACACAGGTTTTTCACTAAATATATTGTAATTAGTCTGTAAAGATCTATCTACTTTTATTCTGAAACAACATAGAAATATTTACAAGAAATAACGAAGAAAATGCACCCCAACATTTGTAAAGCAATGTCTCCCGATTACAACAATATCCCATATGTGGTAATAAACTGCTGTTTGGACCCACAGCAGGGCTCAGAAGGGAAGGAGCGCCATTTGGATTTCTGATTTTGCTGGAATAGTTTTCGGTGCAATGTCGCATTTGCAATGCACTGGAGGGACCAAAACAGTGGAAACCCACCAAAGTGACCCCATTTTGCAAAAACCTTCAAGGAATTTTTCTAGGGGTATAGTGAGCATTTAGACCCCACGGGTCTGTTGCAGAGTTTATTAGAATTAGGGTTGCGAAAATGAATATCAAAATTATTTCCACAAAAATGTTGAATTTTCTCAAGGGATAAAAGAGGAAAAAAACAACCATTTTTTATAAAGCAATTTCTCCCGAATACGGAAATACCCCACATGTGGTCATACGTTTTTTTATTAGAAATTAATTAACCCTCTCAGGACTGATCCATTTTTTGCTTTCTTATTTTAGATTTTCACTCCCCGCCTTCCAAGTGCCATAACGTTTTTATTTTTCCATCAATAGAGTAGTGTGAGGGCTTATTTCTTGCGAGAGGACCTGTAGTTTTTATTGGTACCATTTTTTGGTACATAAAAAGTGATTAAAAAGTTTTATTACATTTTTTTTTTTAGAGCTAAGGTGACAAAAAAAAAACAGCGATTTTGGCGGTTTCAATTATTAAATTTTTTTAAGGTGTTCACCGTGCGAATTAAATAATGGTATATTGTAAGAGTTCAGACTTTTACGGACGTAGCAATACCAATTTTGTTAATCTTCTACATTACTTTAGAAGAAAAATGGGAAAAGGTGTTTTTTTTTAACTTTAAAAAAATATAATTCTCATTACTAATAACTTTAATTCTTCTACACATTTTATTAATCCACTTAGGGGACTTGATCCAGCAATCATTGGATCACTGGTACAATACACTGCAATACTAATGTATTGCAGTATATTGTTATTCTCACAGGCTTCTGTAGCAGAGCGATCGGTGTACCTGTCCGTTAGTCCCGGGTGTCAGCTGTAATACACAGCTGACACCCGCAGCGCATGGAGCAGGCTCAGCACGTGAGCCGGCTCCATACATCTACCCCCGCACCATGATGGGCAATTAAGTCATACTGCGCAAAGGGGTTAGTGCACAGTGGATGGTTCAAAGTGAAAATTGCAATTTTCCACTGATATGCCATTTTAGTGCATAATATGTTGTGCCCAGTTTGTGCCACAGAAGACAAATACCTCATAAAACAATAAGCGGGTTCTGCTCGGTATGGCGATTCCATATATGTGGGTGAAAACTGCTGATTGGGCACGCTTCCGGGCTCAGAAAGGAGGGAGCGCCATTTTGCTTTTGGAGCGCAGATTTTGCTTGGTAGTAGTTTTGTTTGGGGTTTTACTGGTATTTCAGTTTATACTGTGGGGGCATATGTAAGCTGGGCAGAGTACATCAGGGCATAATAAGAGGGTATAATAATGGGGCAAATAAATAATAATTCATAGATATGTGGCCGGTGTCGCACTGATAAATGGCGCCCGATCTTATCCGCTTTTGGAACACTCTGCACATTTTGCATCGCCATATTCTGAAAGCCAGAACTTTTTTATTTTTTCACCACCGGAGCCGTGTGAGGGCTTATTTGTTGCGGGACAATCTGTAGTTTTCATTGGTACCATTTTGGGGTACATGTGATTTTTTGATCACTTTTTATTCAATTTTTTTCAATCCTGACCAAAAACCAGGAATTCGTTTTTTAGGTTTTTTTTTTTGTGGCGTTCACTGTACGCTATAAATGAAATTTTTACTTTATTCTGCGGGTTAGTACGATTACGGCGATACCATATGTATATAGGTTTTTTTCCTTTTTTAGCGTTTGCACAATAAAATCACTTATTTATAAAAATAAAAAAATTTCTGTGTCACCATATTCTGAGAGCCATAATTTTTTTATTTTTTAGTCAAAAAAGCTGTGTAAGGGCTTGTTTTTTGTGGGACGGATTGAAGTTTTTATTGGTACTATTTTTGGGTACATGGGACTTTTTTATCGGTTTTTATTGATTTTTTTGGGGTGTCCATCGTGCGGGAAAAATAACATTAAAGTTTTATAGTTGGGGTTGTTACAAACGCGGTGATACCAAATATGTGTACTTTTTTAACGTGTTGATTTTTTTTCTATAATAAAAGTTTTATTATAGGAAAAAAAAGCATTTTGTGTTTATGTCACTTATAACTCATTTTTACACTTAAAAAAAACAACAAAACATTTATGACTTATTTTTACTTGTTTTACTTGTCCCACTAGGGGACTACGAGACTTGCGGCTTTGATCGCTGCTAGAGTACATTACACTACACACGTAGTGTAATGTACTCTAACTGTCATTGTGAAGTAACTGTCACGCCGAGGAGGACTGGCCGGAGGCTGCTCCTCCGAGGCTTCCGTACATGGCAACCCGGAGGCTATTGTCTAGCCTCCGATTGCCACAACAGGCATCGGCAGCCCCCACAATCACTTTGTGGGGGCTGCCGATGTGCTTCAAACCACTTAAATGCGGCGACGGCAATCCGTCACCGCATTTAAGGTGTTAAATGCCGAAAGCAGCGGCGATGGTCCGCTGACCGGCAAGACTGATGTCTAGGACAGCTATCAGCGCGGGCTTGTCACTCAGAGTTTGTAATACTGACGAAAATGAACATTATGATGCACGATCTAGCAGCCGACCACGACGTCCATTTTCGTCATAGGTCGGGAAAGGGTTAAAGGGACTGTCCAGTCTTATGTCTTAGAGTACGTTTACACGGCCTATTTACGGATGTAATTCGGGCGTATTAACCCCCGAATTACGTCCGAAAATGCGCCTCGATAGCGTTGACAAACATCTGCCCATTGAAAGTAATGGGCTGACGTTTGTCTGTTCACACGAGACGTATATTTACGCGCCGCTGTCAAAAGACGGTGCGTAAATAGACGCCCGCGTCAAAGAAGTGACCTGTCACTTCTTGGGGCGTAATTGGAGCCGTTATTCATTGACTCCAATGAAAAGCAGCGCCAATTACGTCCGTAATTGACGCGGCGTTCAAGCGCCTGCACATGCCGTTACGGCTGAAATTACGGGGATGTTTTCTCCTGAAAACATCCCCGTAATTTCAGCCGTTACGGACGCTGCCGTGTGAACATACCCTTATTGTATAATGAGAACAGATTTCTTACTGCTTTCAAGACCTCATATTGCAGTAGATGAATGGAAATGTGATTGTTTACCTTCATAGTCTAAAAATCCATTCTGTCCTAGTTCTGCTCGCATAGCAGATAATATTTATTAACATTTTTTTTATAACAAAATTAATAGGGTATTACATACTGTAATTTTTTTTATGATTTATACATTTATTTAAGGCATTACATGCCAGAACATAAGCTTTCATAAGCATGCCCGATATGTTAGGGTACATATGAAAGGTAGAAACCACTACTACCTGATCTCTATGGAAACCCTGGTGATCATTCCACTGGGGTTTCCGCAGTAACACCCTACTGTACTAAAAGCTGTGTTTTCTAAATGAAAACAGTGAAGGCTGGTAGTGTATATTCTTTAGTATGTGAAAGGGTTAAACAGTACCAATGTTGAACATATTTTACAACTACAGGAAAACATATGTTATCCATTATGCTCAGCTAGGGGTCTGAAATGTATCATGTTTCCAATATTGTACTGTATGTTTCCTATTAATAAAGTGTGGTGTACCCCCTGGACTGCTGAATAATTATTCACTATGGTGTAAAATATTTGGCCATTTTAATGTATTATTGTTTTAGCACTTTTGAAGAGTAAACTTTCTATCCATTGTCAATTTACTCATTTGAGTTTATATAAAGAAGACCTTCATAGAAACATAGTTGTAGTTTACATTTGAAAAGAACATATAGTATATACTGTATATGACACTGCTAATGAAAAGCATTAAATAGAAAGTTGGAGAATATGACAGGCTCTAATGAGGGGCCTGTGAGTGGCACTAATGTGGCAACTGTGGCCAATACTAATGTGGGCATTGAGGCTGTCACTGCTATCTATTATGGTGGCATTGTGGCTGTCATTGCTATGAGGGGCACTGTGGATGTCACTGTATGGGGGCACTGTGTCTGTCAATGTTTTACTTTAAGCTACCTAAAGAAGCACTCTGGGCAAAACAAATACATTGTTTGTTATGCCTAGTGCAATGCGGATTCTCACTTTGGTCCCTGTGTGATGCACCACCTTCTTATGTCCTGTACCAGGCATAACACGGTGTATCAGTATTAAAGATTTCCTTTAAGTTATACTGTAGCCCTTGGTAATACAAAGTGGAATGTGGCCCAAAGATCAGAAAAGTGTGCCTGGGCATTGAAATGGCACTAAATGTTCTATTAGATTATGAAACAAAAATAAAGCCAGAAACATGGATGGATACCACTACTTTGAGTTGGTTTGGATTAAGCAGCTCATTATAGGACTAGTTTCAATCATTTCCATCTGAATACATCTTTGCAGAATTTGTCTAATGAGTGCAACATTTTTTCTTTATTACATTAAGGTACATTAGGGTAATTTTTAAAAATATGTTGTAATTTGCATTGAAAATATGACGTATTTCACTACTCAACTATTAGTCCATTATTTCAAAATAAACTAATAAAAAACATAAATGTGAACCCAGTTTAGTTTAAAGTTAACAAAAGCACAGATTATAAAATATAAAATTCTTTATATAATTTTGCTTACTAAGTGTTTGACTATTGCTGAGGCACATCTATAAATATTAATGTGTTGAAATTCCTGATTTGACTGATGGATATTGCATGTGAAATATTGTATCACAAATAGTTATTTTAGTAAAAGCTGTAATAATTACTATCAGAATCAATTTACTTATTCAGAACTGTTATGAATTTTTCCAAACCAAACAACCCCCCAAAAATTGCTTCCTCATGACACCTGTCTGGCACGTAGATGCATCCCAGATATGAAACTTTTTTATTAGAGTAAAACAAATAATTACTATCAGAATTAATTTATTGTACAGTATCCACCTAATCCTAAAGCACAATGGAAGATGCACTATGTGTGGTTATTTTTAATTGACAGTAGTAATATTGCTGCATAGTGTTATTTCTCATTGTATCATTGTCAATTTTACAGTATTGCACTACAATTACAATTGAACATAGATGTAGGTATGCAAAAGGTAAAACAATAGTATAGCAATATGCACTTTAGGAATATATACACATGATGTTTGTGATGTCCATTTACTGAGTGCCTAGATAGCCTTCCATTGCCAGGTTGAGACCAAATGAGTGTCCTATTGGCTTCTGTCTGGCCGGTATATGTTAGTTTTCTGCAAAGAAAGATAATGGAATAGCGTAGCAGACTACTGTATTTCAGGCCTGTACAAAAACGTATACATTTAACAGAGTCATTAAATGCCTATAGATGTTGGGTACCACTATATGGCAGCCATCACAGGCCTCTGTTAAATGGATGCCTACGGGAGCTCACATGGTGTCACTTCCCACTGGGCGCATAAAACAAAGGCTGGGAATCCATAAAGGGGTTTGCAGGAAGAGCTGTGGCTATCATCTTGTGTAGCAACACCTGAAGAGCTTTTGTTGGGTCCCGGAATATGCAAGAAGCCTGTTCTTCATCCCCCTGTATACTCTTGGCTAGAGGTGGGGACAATGCCGGTAGTAGCTCCAGGTGCTGGCAAGTTGAGCTGCTGCCGGTAGTGGCTAGTTTGGTCACCTGGGGAAGTGGAGAAAGATAGAAGTTACTCCTCGGTGCTCACCCTTCAGATGGCAGTGTACAGTGAATTTAGGAGTTGAGTTATCTCTCAGGTGCCTTTGATGCCCTCTTTCATCTTCGCGTCATGTTGATGACATTGGTGTCAAAGAGGGCCTGATGTTGGCGCTGGTAGTTCGTGCACAGGTGTGGGGGGTACTGAGGTCAGGTGTGTAGCTGGCTGCTGGGTGGACAGGACAAGAGTTTTCTTACAGTGCCTTTTATAACGACAGAAGTGCCCCCCTCTTCTCCTGAAACTGCTAGTCAGTCTGAGAGGGCAGCCGGTGGGTGTGCCGGAGGCAGACATTACATTTCCCCTGCTCTCCAATCATTGCAGCATCTTAGGGTTTATGTGCATTTTACTGGCCCTGCAATACAACCCTGCAGAGTGGTGAGCAGTGGCGTACCTACCGCTGTAGCGGCCATAGCCATAGCAGCCGGCACAGGCCCCCTAATGCCGCTATGGCTGCTATAGCGGTAGCGACGCCACATTCAATAGTTTCTGTGTCCTTCGGACGCAGTTGCTGTTAAGCACTATGACAGAGCAGGGAGGTATCTCGCTGCTCTGTCATAGGCTACTGTACTGTGGGATACTTCTTCAGGTGGGGCTGGAGTGTGGAGTGCTCTGTATTGGCAACGTATCCCACTATATGCCTCTACAGTAGGATATGTTAAAGATTTCCATCTGAGGTATACGTCAGTTGTCCTCACAACTTATACCCCCAATGGAAGGCTCCAAATGTGATGTGAACAGAGCCTAACACTGTTAGGGGGAATTAACACACTGCAGAATTGCTGCGGACTTTAAGTGCATATTTCACACTGAGAATCTGCAGCAATTTACAGTATTCATGCGTATGGCTGTCGACTGTCACCCACATTTTTGGGCCGTGCAAATGGGTATGGGAGCACGGTCCGTAAAATAAAAAAATAGGACATGAGACCTGAATCCGTCAGGTTAGCGTCACTGACGGTTTCAGTGACAGCAGGTTCTGTGGGTCTCCGACACGCAAGATCCACCTGTTATCCATCACAACTAAGTTATGAAATTAGATGTGATCAATAGTAGCTCGATAGCAGCTCGATCCTGCAAGGACCCACTGACACTGAACCCGTCAGTGCCGCTGACCTGACGGATTCACGTCTCAGTTCAAGATACAACTGCTGTGTATCCAGGATACAAAGCAGCTGTTTTACAAAAAGTAAAAATAATTCTTAATAAAAAGTATATAGAAACTTGCACCAAACACACTGATGTGCTCTGTATTTCCTCCACATGGTGTCGATATGCATTCAATGTATATTTTATATACTGCACAATGTAGCAATAGTTGCATGATGTTATTTTCCTAGTATTTGTCTTTATATACACAAAGTGCATTGGGCCCTCGCAATGTTTCCATAGCATATTCTTCTACTGGTAGTGTGCAATGTATAAAGTCTGTCCTGGTGGTTGTACAACGCAGATATGTTGTTATAAAAAGAGATTACGACTAACCCATACACTTGTGACCTTGTCATAGGCGCAACTAATCAACATCATCTTCCACATTTATTTATTTTATTTTATTTTTAATTCCCGGTTTAAACTGTATCTGCATCTTCAGGATGCAGACACAGTTGAATCCAATGGTAGAGCAGGGAGCCGTGATGTCCATGTTCTACCATTCACTATGTATTGCCGGACGTGAGGCAGTGACGTCATCTTCTCTCGTCGTTGGAATGGGGTTAGGTGAGTATGTATATTACTATTTTTATTAGGCACTATTAGCATGTAAATAGGGGGTGTGACATGCAAAAGGGGTGTGGCCTAAATAATAATTCAGTAATCGAGGTTACATGTTCAATTAATCGTGATTTTGATTTAGGTTATAATCACTCAGCCCTACCTTGTCATCATAGTCAGTAAAGAGAAATGTCCTTCAGCATATATGTACACTTTGACATTTCCAAGCTGCATTTACCATCGTGCCATTATACTATTGCATATTATTATTGAATGATAGCTGTCTGAGAGAATCTGTATGATGGAGGCAAATATGTCTGTACTTGGATTCATTAAGATGATTCTTGATGTTTCAATTCCTTTGCTAAGTCTACATGTTGTATTTTTTTAAAAAGAATGTGTTCACTTGCATTCGTTTTTAGAAATAACTGATACCTACCTAAGGAAACTTTATTCTCCTCTCATACTGGTCTTCTCATATGGGACAGAGGGACTTTTTGGGTAACTGCAACCTCTTCACCCTCTATAGTTAGGTCCCTGCCTATCTACCTTGCTCCTTCCTCTCCCTCCCCCCGAAAAAAGAGAAAACAACCTCAAGAGAAAATCACGTATTCAACACAAAATGACAATCACATCTTGTGCCCAATTCAGACTTTGTATCTTGCATTTGCATGCATGAAATGGATCCAAAAAGGAGCAGATAATGGATTTTAATTATACTCCTTATTTTATGCTCCAATCTTGTTTTTGGCTTTAAAAAATGCATCAAAATGCAAAGTGTTGTCTGGGCTTTACAAGGATTATCAATTTTTTGGGTAAATACAATTCCAGTAATAATAGTGTATTCTAACGGTACATTTTCCAAACACATAACATCCTATTCTGGTAAAGGCCTCATGCACAGGACCGTAATTTTTATCCATGACTGCGGATAAAATACTGACCCATTCATTTCTATCGGAGACAGATACCTTCTCGTATATATTTACGGGTGTGTGTCCGGGCCATAGAAATGACTCGCAAAAAATATGGGACAATAGGAAATAGGACATGTACTTCTATACTTTATAATGGGAGCACAGTCTGCAAATTTACTGACCGTAAACACTGCACGGTCGTGTGCATGAGGCCTAACATATTATTTTTCAGCTATTGTATTCTGTTTCTAAAATTTGGGACCATAATGGAAATTGGCAAATTATCTTGGCTATGGGAAATGGTAACTGCTCAGTGCGCATTCACGTCTAAGACACTTTTAGGGGGAGTTCACACAGAGTTTTTTGACGCGGAAACCGTGTCGCAAAACGCGCCAAAAACGGCCAAAAATGCCTGGGAGGCGGAGGCGTTTTTTCCCGCGAGCAGAAAAACTGGCTTGCGGAAAAAAAAAGGACATGCCCTATTTTCGGCCGTTTACGCCTCTGACCTCCCATTAACCTCAATGGGAGCCAGAGAAAGCTTATTTCTCTGCGTTTTATGCCCGCGGCGCTCAAAGGCCGCGGGCGAAAAACGCAGCGCAAATCGGCGTGCAGGCAGAGGAAAATCTGCCTCAAAATTCCAAACAGCTTCCTGTCTGTTGTATATTTTTTTCATATTTGTATTGACAGTGTTTTAAAATTCAGTTGGGACATCAATGTGTCCAAATGTAGCAAACCTTGACAACACAATGTAGCCAAATGGATGTCAAAAGGACACTGTTTTGCCACCCATTCACCCGCAAACCTCTATGCACCACAGATGTGATGTGAAATTTGCCTGATTTATCAGAACCTTTCAGCCGCTAAAAGACCCCTGTGCTAGCAGCATTAGCTTATTCTACCACAACTTTGGCATAGTCATTGCACTGGATGTTGCTGTGACTTTCAAACTAATGCTTTACTACAGTGGCAATATGGGGGTAAGTGTTAGTCTAAGGCTTTATTCAGACGAACGTGAAAAAGGTCCGTGCAACGCGCGTGATTTGCACGCGCGTTGCACGGACCTATATGTGTCTATGGGGCCGTGCAGACATGTCCGTGGTTTTTCCTCAGCGTTAGTCCGCCGAAAAAAAGTCACGACATGTCCGTTCTTGGGGCGTTTTGCATGCATCACGCACCCATTGAAGTCAATGGGTGCGTGGAAACCACGCATGCCGCACGGAAGCACTTCCGTGCGAACTGCGTGATTCGCGCAACAGCTGTCAAAAGGATGAATGTAAACAGAAAAGCACCACGTGCTTTTCTATTTACAAACATCCAAACGGAGTGTCTTTGAGATGAGCGAACTCGGACAACCGAACCGAACTTCACCGGGTTCGGCCGAACTCGTTTTGGCCGAACCCGGCAAAAAAAATTCCGGTACGCGACGTCCGGATATAGTCACTGTCCAGGGTGCAGAAAGAGTTAAACTGTTTCAGCACCCTGGACAGTGACTTCCGATCCCAATATACATGAACGAGTAAAAAAAAAAAAAGTTCTGACTTACCGATAACTCCCGGCTTCTTCCTCCAGTCTGACCTCCCGGGATGACAATTCAGTCCAAGTGACAGCTGCAGCCAATCACAAGCCAAGCACAGGCTGCAGCGGTCACATGGACTGCGGCGTCATCCAGGGAGGTGGGGCCAGATGTCAAGACAGGCGCGTCACCAAGGACGCGTCACCAAGGACGTGTCACCAAGGCAACGGCCGGGAAGTTCTCGGTAAGTACGAACCTCTTTTTTTTTTTTAACAGGTTGCTAGATATGGTGATCGGAGTTCACTGTCGAGGGTGCTGAAAGAGTTACTGCCGATCAGTTAACTCTTTCAGCACCCTGGACAGTGACTGACGTCGGCTAGAATCATCTCTATGACACACGGAGCTGGCAAGCGATTTTTGCGCGCGCAAAACGCCGCGTTTTTGCGTCCGCAAAAACGCCACATTAGTGTGAATCCAGCCTAAGGGTATGTTCACACGGCAAATGAAAAGCGGACGTAAAATACGGAGCTGTTTTCCAAGGAAAACAGCCCCTGATTTTCAACTGTTTTTTTATGCATCAAGCGGTTTTTGATTAGTTTTTTGCGGCCTTTTATGGAGCTGTTTTTCTATTTAGACAATGAAGAACAGCTCCAAAAAAATGGCTCAAGAAGTGGCATGCACTACTTTCTTAAGTGGCGCTTTTTTTACACACCGTTTTTACAAACGGTCGCGAAAAAAAACGCCCCGTGGGAACTAAATGCCGTTTTTCCCATTGAAATCAATGGTCAGATGTTTGGAGGCATTCATCCCCGTATTTTCAGCCATTTTTCGGGGTGTTTACGGCTGAAAATAAGCCATGTGTACATACCCTAATGCTTCTAATAGGCATTAGCACTGTCTAAGTGGATTAAACAGGCAGGCCCAGCTGGTGACGTAATTTAAAAAAAAAAAAAAAAATAGCACCAGTTGTTACCAAACACAATGGCCAATTTCCCATGTATGCAAGTCCCTAATCTGTTTTTGATAGTCTCATATTCCAGGTTTCTTCAAAACACACGGAGTACAAGCTTTATTGCTTTGACTGTTTCCAGAACTAAGACTATGCTGTTTCTGTGTCAGCAGCGTTTTATCATCTATAACGTCTCCAAACTTTCTTTGTTTTCCCAGGAATTTTTCATTGTTCCCCGGTTGCTAGTTCCATCTACGGCAGTACAGATGATGTCCTCAGTTTCCGCTATTTGAGTCATATGGTTATTCGTATTGTGCTGACGCTCAGTCCATCATTTTTGTCTTCGCATTTTACTCAGTGACTGTTTTATATCAGAAGGTATACTTTTGGCTTGAGCTTTAGATGTAATGTGTATCTATAAATTGTTGCTTTAAACCCTGGAAATTTTGGCTTGTATATGTGTCAGCTGTTATCTTGGGATTTGTCATTTTTCTGGTTGTTTCCCCTTCTATGTAGCTTTGGACGGAGCACAGATTATCTGTTCCAGGATATATATTTTTTTGTGTATTACAGAGTATTACATTCATGAGAACATAGAAATTTTAATAGTATTATATTTTGTTTGTTTTTCTTGTTGATACAGCGTGTTTTGGTAGCTAATCAATCATAACAATCATGTCAATCTTTGTATACAAAAAAAT
The DNA here is from genome assembly GCF_050947455.1 of Rhinoderma darwinii. Classification (NCBI taxonomy): domain Eukaryota; kingdom Metazoa; phylum Chordata; class Amphibia; order Anura; family Rhinodermatidae; genus Rhinoderma; species Rhinoderma darwinii. The sequence continues at coordinate 130,450,212 of NC_134687.1, read as the reverse complement.
ATTTTACATTAAAAAGTAATTTACAGTTTATATATATATAAATAATCTTTATAAAATGTTCAGTAACTTTGTAAATACAATACATTACTAATCTTGCACTGATCCTGAGTAACAATATTACATTTATACAATACTTGTATTATAGATTTCTGGGAAGTACAATCTTTAGGCTATGTTCACACAGGGCGGATACGCTGCGTAAAAGCACACAGCGCATCCGCCCTGGTCGCCATAGGGAATTCCAGCCGAAAAACCTTTTTCGGCCGGATTGTCCACTGCGTAAAACTGCACCTAAAATACAATATTCATACTTACCAGTAGCCATGGCGACACGTCCCTCTGCCGTCCTGCAGCCCAGCCTCCTAGGATGACGTTTCATCCCATGTGACCGCTGCAGCCTGTGATTGGCTGCAGCGGTCACATGGGAAGGAACGCCATCCCAGGAAGCTAGCCTGGACAAAGAAGCACAGAATTCTTGGTAAGTTTACGATTTTTTTCTTTCTGAGTTGTGATTTTTACAGCGGAATCGCAGATTTTCCACCGTAAAAATCCCAACATCTGCTATTTTTAAAAATCTCGGGTTTCTGCAATGGTGTCCATAATATTTCCGCCATTTTTGACGGAATCTGAGATAAAGGCTCCTAAGGAACCCTTCAATGAAGATGTGAACCTCATTTAGGCACTCCATTGCCTAATTATACATATATTTAATTGTGAACAGGATGGTTTGTTTTTATCTCATGGTTTTACTGCTGTATCTTTTTTAGTCATTATTTCGGTCTTAGAATAGCAGGCTGATAACATGAACTGTCTTACACAAGGCGACTGACCAGGGAGACTCATTTCAACTGAAAAGAAAGGTCAATTATTTCACACAGTTATTTTTTATTCAGTTCCAGTTTCTGTGCCATTTGCTCAAGAGTAATGACATAAAGAGTAGTATTCCACAAAATAACTATGAAAAGATCTTGTATGTTCTTGTATATTGTATACCGCATATGTATATTATGAATAAGGTATTATTATTATTATTTTTATTATTATATATGTTGTTAGTCCTAAAAATATAAAATAAGATTTGATCACTCTTCTTATATATATAATTTTTTTTTGTATGTTTGTATTATTCGAAGTTATAAAGAGAACTAGCGGTAAATAATAGATGCCATATACCCTGATATAGCCTGCTGGCTGATGATGGAGGAAATAATATTTCAACTTAATGAACCTTGTTTGTGAAATTGTCTAGACTTATTATTAAGCCCTGGCAAGTCATATTCTTCTCTGTTGTGCTTTAAACACATCACAGGATTGGGCTCCGAATTCACAATGCTCAATCCATAATAAGGCACTGCATATATCACTGGGCCACAGGGAAGCAGGGTCTGTATATACTATTATCTGCCATGGATAGAACTTTGGATTTATGACTGTTTATTGGCACACAGTTTAGTTGCAGACAGCATAATGTACCATGGTGTTTTTTTTTTTTTTTTTTTTAAAATAATTTATTATGACAAACAGTTCCAAAAAATGGGCGACAAGGCAATACAAGAAAATAAAACATCCATCTGACATTAATTTATCAGACATAACTCTCCCACTCTATCCTAATTCAATTAATATAGGACAAAGCCCCACCCAGCACAGGCGAAAAAAAGAAAACAGAAGGATGAATTTTAAAAAATATATATTATAGTCCAGCATAGTATAGTCTCTTCATAGCACAGCAACACAGTGTGATCATATAGTATACAGCTTCCATTCCTCACTGTGTTTTCAACTGGTGAAACGTCTGGTTGTTTCACACCTAGAACCTAGAACACCTAGATCCTGGTGTCCTATGAAAGATTAGAATCTCCTCTTTCATACACCACGACTGCTCTAGGTGGTCCACAGCTGGAGATATGGCTATTTGAGGTAATCCCCCTTCCCTCCAGCCTCAGTCTCTCACACTGTGTGAAGCAGCTTCATGCTGATAGGACAGCGTCAGGGGCTGTGACGTAGCTCCACCTCAGGAGAATCGCTGGTGTTGACACCCACTTGTCTATTATAGTCTCATTTGCATATTTAGAAAAAAAGCTCAGAACTTTTAAAATAATAAACGTTTTTGGACACAATTTTCACTAGCATTATCTGTGTGACAGCGCCTATTAGATTAGCCAGGAGATCGGGCATTACTAAACTAGTGGCAGATCCTCTATAAGGCCTGTCCTGCCCTCTGCTCAAAGGTGTGATAGGTGAAAGGACCATAAATAGGCAGGGATACCCTGGCAGTGGGTCTCGGAAAAAACGTAAAGGTAATACATCAGTGTGGGTAAGGTACCCTGAGTCAAGACAAGACTCAGATTATAAATTTTGACCAAAATACTACGTGAATCTTAAATGAACACAAAAGATTTAACATTTCAGTAATGGTTTCAGCAGTGACAATATAGAGTTTGTAGAGCATGAGAACAGACTGAATTTTACAGTTATACAAATTGTATCATATAGAAATGAGACATATGATTATAAATAAAAGTAGAACATTTGAAAAGTAAATACCTGTGATATACCTGTGACATTCATTCACTGTCTATACATTTAAATAAATAACAAGTACGATATAAATATATGCATGCATCATTTTACACACTTACATGTTCATATGCATAATTGGTTACATTGCTTTCAAAATTTCATGTTTTCAGGGTAGTTTGAGGCTATTTTGCCTAATGACATTTATGCTAATGAGATTTATGCTAATACAACAATTTAGCCAGCTGACAGTTATTAAACATGAATATTGAAACTTGCATGTACTGGTAAACACTGAAATGTTTATGTATTATGTATATGAAATCTAGACTTGGGGAAGTTTATACATTTTAGAAATAGTTTTTATTTTCTACCAACTAATCCTATTAATTACAGGTTCAGATCAGTTATACATCATCGGTCTAGCTCTTTGTCTTGTCACCTGGAGCTTTGCTCATTAAAAACTGAAGCAAATTTTAATCATCTTAAAATAGTACTCCGCAATCTATGAATTTCTATCGACGTACCTCTGATTACTGTTGTAACCGAATTACCATTCACTGCAAGTTACATTAATTTCTTAGATTTGTCACATTAGTGTAATGTTATTAATGTTTTTATAGAATATACAAATATTTCATTAAAATATATATTTAAAAAAAATAAATCAATAAATATACAGTGCATACTATGTACAGAGTCGAGTCACATTATTATGACCTCCTCCTACTTTCGACGTCGGCAGCCCATGAAGGAAGTGATGGCTTGGTGGGTATATAAGGTGTGCAATAGGCTTTTTGAACACATATCATTCATTGTTGCCATGGGTAAAAGGGTGATTTATCAGAATTGCAAAAAGGGATAATTATTGGCTTTTGGGCCTAGGGCGGCAGTATTTCTCAAACAGCGCAGTTTGTGAACTGCAACTTGCAACCATTGCTGGGAGAACACAAGCTAGAGGCGGCAGCATTATGGTCTGGGTAATTTTTTCATGGCATTCTCTGGGCCCACTCATCCATGTGGAAGCCACTATGAACCGATTTGGGTATGAACCCATTGTTGCAGATCACATCCACCCATACATGCTGTTTGTCTTCCATGGGGCAGATGGAATCTTCCAGCAGGACAATGCGACATGTCATACGGCTAGAAATGTCCAACAGTAGTTGGAAGAGAACGACCAAGACTTCCAAGTACTTCCCTGGCCCGCTAATTCACCAGACTTGAACCCAATTGAGCATCTGTGGTACCAAGCGATCGTCTTGTTCGCTCTATGGATCCTCCCCCACGCCCTCCCCAGCAAATGTGGGATGCGCTGCAGTCAGCATGGCTCCAGATACCTGAGACAACCCACCAGCACCTTATTGAGTTACTCCCAGCCTGTCTAGCTGCTGTCAATGCTGCACACAGTGGTTATTCTGGATATTAGCTGTTGGCTCTACTGTTTAGAATGATGCTGTACATTAAAAAGAGGGAAACATTAAAAGTAGAGAGAAAGATGAAAATCCTAGCGCATTGCAATAAAAACAAAGTAGTGTTTTCATAGCAAAATGCAATATTACGATGTACACTATGGCCAGAAAAATGTGGATACCTGACCATCACACTCATATAAGCTTGTTGCACATCCCATTCCAAAATCATGGGCTATGGAGTTGGGCCTCCTTTTGTGGCTACAACAGCCTCCACTTTTCTGGAAAGGGTTTTCACATGATTTTGGAGTATGTCTGATGGAATTTGTGTGCATTCAACCATAAGAGCATTTGTGAGGTTAGGCACTAATATTAGGTGAGAAAGTCTGGTTTGTAATCGGCGTTCCAATTCATCTCAAAGGTGTTTAATCAGGTTGAGCTCAGGGCTCTGTGTAGGCCACTTTAGTTCCTCTACAACAAAATCATCACACTATGTCTTTTGGACCTTGCTTTGAGCACATGGGCACAGTCATGCTGAAATATAAAAGGGTTTTCCCCAAATTGATGTCACAAAGTTGTAAGCATATAATTGTCCAAAATGTCTTTGTATAAGTAATCTAGCCAAAACCCTCAAAAACAGCCCCAGATCATTATCTTTCCTCCACTAAATTTTATAGTGAGCATTTTGCATTCTAGAAGGTAGTGTTCTGTCATCCACCAAACTCTGATTCGTCCATCAGTCCAGTGGCGTCCTGCTTTCCACCACTACAGTCGATGCTTGACATTGTATATGGTAATTTAAGCCTAGTGTGCAGCTGTTCGACCCTAGAAACCCATTTCATGAAGCTCCTGATGCACAGTTCTTGTGCTAATGTCACTTCCAGAGGCAGTTTGGGACTCTGTAGTGACGCAACAAAGGATAGGCGATTTTTGTGAGCCACGCTTCAGCGCTTGGCAGCCTCGCTCTGTGAGTTTGCATACTCTACCACTTTGCAGATGAGCTGTTGTTACTCCTATACGCTTCTACTTCATAATAATAGCACTTACATCTGACGGGCAATTCTAGCAGATCAGAAATGTTACAAGCGGACTTGTGGCAAAGGTGGCATCCTATGACCGTCCTTGAGTTCGTCAGTATGACCTATTCTGCTACCAATGTTTGTTTATGGAGGTTGCATGGCTGTGTGCTTGATTTTTTTTTTAATGCACCCTCCCTCATCTGGTTAATCTGAAGCCATCAGTAATTTTGAGCCAAGGGAACCATGGACCATTAGACACTAGGAAGAACTGCATTATTTGTTATAGTAGTATCATGCCCCCTTGCCTATAGGGCCCCTGTGCAGAGGCACAGGCTACACCTCTTATACAGTATGTCCACTCCTGAATCCATTTAGAAATTGGGTTATTGGCTTCATTCAGATGATTTTTTTTTTTTATATGTCATTTGAATTATAAATATGACAGCAAAAGTGTTGTACACACCCTATGGCTGGATAGGGCATATATTTTATTTTCCAATGAAGTTATGTGAATATTTTGAAGGCAGTAGGTACCAGCCGGGTTTCTTAGCTGCTGTAGACCTGCTGCTGTCGCCTATTACTGTGTCATTGAAAGTTACTGCTACTCTAGTATGTCAATGCATGGTGGTGGTTTCTAAAAAGAGTGATGTTTGTTTGTGCCACGATTTTCCAACTACAATTTTTAGTCTGAATATTCTGGTAGGTTTACACATATTATAAGACTTCATTGTATTCAGTACTGGGTACTTGAGGGGCCTTCTAGTAAAGCATGGTTCTCTGTAAGAAAATGTGATGAAGTATATGTCTGAATTGTGAGGTAATAACTTCCTGTCACCGAGCCACACTCCAAACTCTGTGTGATAAGACGGGCCATGATTAACCACTCCTGGCATCAAGCTCCATATCAGAAAAACCAATGTTGTAATTTGACTTGGTGGGTATTCTGTCAGCACACACCCCTAGACAAACATTGGTCAGGTTTATATATCACAGTTAATGTCAGAGGCAAGCATAAATCCAGATTGCTTAGAGTTCATAAGTTTACGACTTGTAGAGGAAAAAATGAAAATCCCAGCACATTCCAATAAAAATATAGCAGTGTTTTCTTAGCAAATAGAATATCAAGATATAAGTCTAGGCATGGAATATGCGTCCAGAAACAGAGAGAAACGTTTTATGTTTGTTATTTTCATGTCTCCAAGGACTAACATCCACATAACGGGTCAAACCAAGTTTCTCAGAGATAGTAAACCAGCCTCAATGGCATGCTCATTGGCAGCACTGAACTTATAATACGTAATGTAATCAACCCTCACATTTATTTTCCAGAAAATAAAGGGAAATCGCAGTCAGAGTTAATATTATTAATGCTTCCAGCATTCATTTTGCTGACAGGGTGGACATCAAAAAAGCTTTCCCCCCCAAACATCAAGTAAGGCTGTACTCACATGTGGAATCTCTGCTTGCAATATGTGCGAAACAAAATTTTACTGAATATTTTCTAAATATGTAAGTCAAACTATCAACACAAGAACAAAAAAAGGTGGAACACAGAAACAGTCAGGGACAGGCGAACACTTGCTTTTTCAGTCAGGAACAGGTGTATGCTACCACTATACAAAGACCAATATAACAAATAATATCATCATATAATAGTGTAATACCAGTTCTGTACAAGGTGGTCTGCAGACTATGATCACGCTGCAGACTATACAAGAGAATACAGTACTGACCAGACACAATCACAGGCAGAATACATAAATATTACATCCAGTGACTCACAGGTGACGTCTTTTCTGATTGTAGTTGTTCCCTTTCTTTTTCTTTTCCATCCAGCCCAGATCACCATGACGACCTCAGAGTTTGCTGTCAGACATTTTTGGCCCCTCACTACTGCAGCCAATCCCCACCCTTTATAGCAACACAAATTCAAACCCCAGACACCACTACTAAATTAAAACATACCCCCCTAAATTAATCAGACCCAAGACCAAACCCCTTAAATAATCGGATTCCAGACCAGATCCCTTTGATTAATTCAGAACCCAGACCATGTCCTTAAATTTATTAGACCCCAATCCAGACCCCCTAAATTAATTAAACACCAGGCTGCCTAAATTTATCCGATCCTTAAATTAATTCATCCCCTTACAAGGCCCCCTAAATTCATCAGACCACAGACCAGACCCCCTAAATATACTAGACCCCACACATAATCAGACCCCGGACCAGAGAAAAAAATAAGCAGACCCCAGTCCAGACCCCCAGTTACTTACACCCAAGACCAGATCCCCTTAATTTATCAGACCCCTAAATTAATTTAGGTCCCCTAAATTTATCAGACCCCAGACCAGACCCCCTAAATTAATCAGACCACATAAAACTGCATATACTTACCTTCCTCGCTCCTCTTTAGCTCTGGCGCTGCTGTACTGTGTCCCTTAGTAGGTAACTTTAGTTTTTCAACACCTTTGGAAGAATAACCACTGGTATTCCTAAGCTGCTGAGAGAAATGTCGGGATACTGCAGACACACTTGTGCCATCCCGAGTGTAAACGTCAAGCACTTTACTCCAATCTGTGGCCTATGGGAGGGGCATAAAATCCAGATTGAAAGCAAAGTTTTTTAGCCACATGAAACCTCAAAAATCAGATCAAGTGGTGTGGGATGATTGTGTGATGCCTCCTGTTCGACGTGCCAGTTACCGCCACTTGTTGCAAACTGAGAGGGAAAGAATCCTTGAACTGAGAGACCTTGGTTTATTGCTTTGGCAGATCACTATGCGCCTAGGCCGATATGTCAGTAATGCGGCTTGTCCCGGAGGTTGAGAGAACAACAATGAACAAGAATGATAGCAAGTGGTGCGCGGAGGTGAACCTCAGCACGGACGGATCATATGATTGGAAGAATGGCGCGTAGTGATCCATTCTGTACTGCAAGTGAAATTGGACATCACATCCCAAGCTTAGGGCAACAACCAGTGTTGACACAAACTGGAGATGAGCGAACTTATGACAAGTTCGGTTCGGCTAGTTCGCCGAATTTCACGAAAAAGTTCGATTCGGACCGAACTAGTTCTGACCGAACCTGTAATTTCCGTGCGCTGAGCATGGTACTGTCCAGGGTGCTGAAAGAGTTAATGGGCTGCACTAACTCTTTCAGCAACCTTGACAGTACCATGCTGGGCGCACGGAAAATACAATTTTAATGTAATAAAAAAAAAAAAATACGTTCATACTTACATTCCTCCTGTCCGGCCTCCAGCGATGACGTTTCATCCATGTCGCCGCTCGCTGCAGCTAATCACAGGCTGTAGTGGCGGTCACACACGTCACGTGACCGCCTCTGCAGCCAATCACAGGCTGCAGCGGCCTCTGCAGCCAATCACACGCTCCTCTCCTGAAATATTCTGTGCTGCTGTGAACTCTGCTCTTACCATTACGTAGCTCTCAGTCTGTTACCTCTCCTCCACTCCTGCCCTCAATAACACCTTCACATGATTGGCAAGTCACCACCCCGCACAAGATCCGCACGCTCATCTCCTGAAATACTCTGTGCTGCTGTGAACTCTGCTCTTACCATTACGTGGTGACTTGCCAATCATGTGAAGGTGTTATTGAGGACAGGAGTGGAGGAGAGGTAACAGACTGAGAGCTACGTAATGGTAAGAGCAGAGTTCACAGCAGCACAGAGTATTTCAGGAGAGGAGCGTGCAGATTCTGTGCTGCTGTGAACTCTGCTCTTACCATTACGTAGCTCTCAGTCTGTTACCTCTCCTCCACTCCTGTCCTCAATAACACCTTCACATGATTGGCAAGTCACCACCCCGCACAAGATCCGCACGCTCATCTCCTGAAATACTCTGTGCTGCCTTAAACTCTGTGGACAGGTCAGGATCCTGTTTCTTTTAAATGCTGCTGGGGAACCCGCTCGATCCACTATATAAGGCTGCGCCTCCATCCTCTTCTGCCCCAGTCACTTATTCCCAAGCACTGTAGCGCAGCCTTATATAGTGGATCAAGCGGGTTCCCCAGCAGCATTTAAAAGAAACAGGATACTGACCTGTCCACAGAGTTTAAGGCAGCACAGAGTATTTCAGGAGATGAGCACGGCCGGGCACGGCCGGCCACGGGCAGCCGGTCGTTTTTCCGAGCCGGTCTCCCATTATAAAGTATAGGAGCACGGACCATAAAATAAAAAAATAGAACATGTTCTATCTTTTTAACGGCACGGGCACCTTCCCGTGAGAAAACGGGAAGGTACCCGTGGCTAACAGAAGTCTACGACCCGTAATAATGGGTGTTTTTACGGTCGTGTGCATGAGGCCCCGTAATGACGGGTTGCTACATGTGTGCACCCGTCATTACGGCAGCGTTGCTAGGCGACGTCAGTAAATAGTCACTGTCCAGGGTGCTGAAAGAGTTAACTGATCGGCAGTAACTGTTTCAGCACCCTGGACAGTGAATTCCGATCAGAATATAGAGTAACCTGTAAAAAAAAAAGACGTTCATACTTACCGAGAACTTTCTGCTTCCTCCAGTCCGGCCTCCCGGCCGTTGCCTTGGTGACGCGTCCCTCTCGACATCCGGCCCGACATTCCTGGATGACGTTACAGCCCATGTGACCGCTGCAGCCAATCACAGGCTGCCGCGGCCTCTGCAGCCAATCACAGGCTGCAGCGGCCTCTGCAGCCAATCACAGGCTGCCGCGTCAGGAAAGAAGGTCGGACTGGAGGAAGAAGAGGGACTCGTCACCAAGACAACGACCGAGTACGTATGAAATGCTTTTTATTTTATTTTTAATCAGCAGCCTCTTTTCTCTATCAGTGATTGATAGAGACAAGTGGCTGCCGATTTGTATAATATTTTTGACCGGGTTCGGTCAAAACGTGTTCGGCCGAACCCGGTGAAGTTCGGATTCGCTGCGAACCGAACTTTTCCCGATGTTCGGACCGAAACCGGGTTCGGTTGTCCCGGTTCGCTCATCTCTAACACAAACCATCAGAAGGCGTTTGCATGACATTGAGCTACAAGCGAGATGTCCAGCTACAGGTGTTCCATTGATCCACTCCATCCTCTTCAACGATAAGTCCCGCTTTTGTCTCGTACGCATTAATAGCCGGATATTGGTTTGGAGACCACGTGGGCAATGCCATGAAGAAGCCTTCACAAGGGAACGTCACACCGGTCCTTCTCTCGGCGTTACATTGATTTGGTCACGGAAGCAGCGGTATGGCCGTTTCTCCAAAGTGTCACAGAAGATGTGTTTCAACGGGGCAACACCAGGCCGCATGTTGCTCGTACTACTGTGAGCAGCCTGCATGGCCTAAACGTGCTACCATGGCCTGCAGCGTCTCCAGACCTTTCTCTATCGAGCACATCTTGGACGTTATTGGTCGGCAATTGCAAAGGGAGCTGCCAGCAGCCAATCTTGATGATTTGCGTTCCCAAATGTATTCAGCGTGGCATAGGATTCCTCAGACAACCATTAATAACCTCAATGATAGCATGCCAAGGCGTGTAAGTGCGTGTATTTCTACGCGTGTCGCTCATACTTGATACTGAAATCAAGATGTTTGGAATATTTTGTTTCCTTTTTTTTTTTTTATCATTTACATAACATTAACATGTCTATCAATCCTTTGATTTCCACAGTTCCAAAACTTTTCCTTCTTGGTGCTGCAATTTCAATGTTGAGCAGTGCAGCTTTAGGGCAACATTAAGTCAAAAAATAAATATGAAATGTTTGGCGTTGACATCCAGATAACATCTTTATGTTGAAGGGAAGTTGTTTTTGATTCTTTTCTTTTCCATACGTGATAAAAGATATCTGGTATATTTATGTTTGCAGCATTACGATACATGGAGTGATTCAATGGAAAACATTAAGAACAAGAACTTGCTTGAAATGTATTAATTTGATGCGGTTCATTGTTTTTATTACAAACATTTCCGGAATCATTGACTGAGAACAGAGATCTTCAATTCAGCAGATGACTATTTACCTAATGACATCACACTTGTACTGTCATTTGTGCATCGTGTAGATCATCAGGTACTCAACAGCTCGCAGAACTCTGTAAAAAGGCACAATATACACTAGGATCAGCTCCCATCCCACTATAAACATGGTTTCAGTGCAGGGGCGGATTAAGGGTACCATGGGCCCCGGGCACTTTGCAAAGTCTGCTCCCCCCCCCCCCTGAAGTCATCTTACGTTATTTTTTCAGAGTTCTGTTTAGGCGGCCATAGATCTGGCATGGCTGTAAATTCGCTGTAAAAACAGAATGAGTCATATAGAAGAGATAGCAGAATTCTTTGAAACCCAAAAGAAGTCAGTAGCTTTAAATTGTATGTGGTTTCCGGAAGAAGAACTAGTAGTCTGTTTAAATCTTTCACCTCCCCACACTGGCGTAGCTATAGGGGTCGCAGCGGTCACAATTGTGACCGGGCCCCGAAGCCAGGGGGGCCCACGGCCCCCCGCACCACATCAATAAAAAGTTACTAGAGTAACTCGGGCCGCGGGCCCCTGTTACTATAGTAACAGACTTTACTTACCCTCCTGGTTCCGGATCGCAGCGGAGGTCCTGACGTCAAGCGCTGTGCGCAGCGCATGACGTCACAGCGCTATGCGCCGCACACAGCATCGAGATGACAGAACTACCACCGCGGCTGAAGAAGAAGGTAAGATTAGCCCTGACTGGCGGGGTCCGACTCCCGGGACCCGCCAATCAACTGTTTTGAGGGTGCCGCAGCACTCGTACGAGAGCTGCTCCCCTTCATTCCGGTCACACTGTGAATCCGTGTCCGCGATTCACAGTGTAAGCGAGTAGTGAAATGAAGGGGAAGCAGCTCTCGTACGAGTGCTGCGGCCCCTTCAAAACAGCTGATTTGCGGGTCCCGGGAGACACATCAGCTATTGATGGCCTATCCTTTGGATAGGCCATCAATGTTTAGGGACTGCACAACCCCTAAGCCTACGATGTAGCAGACTTAGGGGGCCCATGAGACAGGATCACAGATTGTGTGATCCTGTCTGCTGGGCCCTGTATCTAAGCCAATCACATGGTAGGCTTAGATACATGGCCCATGTGTGATCCTGTCTGCTGGGCCCTGTATATAAGCCAATCACATGGTAGGCTTAGATACATGGCCCATGCGTGATCCTGTCTGCTGGGCCCTGTATCTAAGCCAATCACATGGTAGGCTTAGATACATGGCCCATGTGTGATCCTGTATATAAGCCTACCACACTGTAGGTTTAGATACAGGGCCCCAGCACACAGTAATCTTATACTGTATAAGATTACTGTCTGCTGGACCCTGTATCTAAGCCTACCTTGTGGTAGGCTTAGATACAGGGTCCCACAGACAGTATCACACATGGGCCCTGTATCTAAGCCTAACACATGTGTTACTAATCGTTTTTCTTGTGTGTTTTCTTACAGGTTCGGTCGTTGGACTACGTCGGATTCCAGGACTACTTCGATGACGGCTTTTTTTTATTATCAATAAAATGGTTAACGAGGGTTGTGTGTTTTTTTTTTTATTTCAATAAAATATTTTTTCTATGTCTTTGTGTTTTTTTTTAAACTATATTACTACCGCCTTAGTAATGGCCGCCGGCTGATTGACAGTATCCATTGCTAAGGCGGGGCTTAGTGTTAGCCGGTGCTGAGGCTAACACTAACCCCTTTATTACCCCGGTACCCACCGCCACCAGGGGTGCTGGGAAGAGCCGGGTACCATCCAGTACTTGGCAATCTGTAGTGATGGTTGGCCACTGGGGTGGCCGCAGGCTGGTATTATCAGGAGGGGAAAGGCCAGATACAGTGGCCCTTCCCACCCTGGTAATGCTAGGCTGCTGCTGCTGGGGGGGACCCCACGTCATTTAAAAAAAAATAAAACAAAAAATAATTGGAAAGAACGATGTCGGGTCCCCCCCCAATTTTCATAACCAGCCAGATACAACACAGCAGCAGCAGCCAGCATTACCAGGGTGGTAGTGGCCACTGTTTTTGGCCTTCCCCAGCCTCATACTACCAGCCTGCGGCCGCCCTGGTGTCTGACCGTCACTGCAGATGCACGGGTACTGGTTCGTACCCGGCTCTTCCCAGTACCTCTGGTGGCGGTGGGTACCGGGGTAATAATGGGGGTTAGTGTTGGCCTCTGCACCTGCTAACATTAAGCCCCGCCTTAGTAATGGAGGTTGTCAATCAGCCGGCGGCCATTACTAAGGCGGTGATAATAAAGTTTAAAAAGATACAAGCACATTGAAAAAATATTTTATTGAAATAAAAAAACACAACCCTCATTAACCATTTTATTGAGAATAAAAAACACGCTGTCATTGAAGTCCTCGAATCCGAAGTCCAACAACCGAACCTGTAAAAAAACACAAACGCACAAAAATAATCAGTAACACATAAAGAAGCAAAATTATTATTCTTACCTTTCCGGGGTCCAGCGCTGGAGTCGCAATGTCAGCGAGCTGGGCCCTGTATCTAATCCGATCATGTGTGATACTGTCTGCTGGGCCACTGCATCTAATCCTATCATGTGTGATACTGTCTGCTGAGCCAATGTATCTAATCCTATCATGTGTGATACTGTCTGCTGAGCCGCTGCATCTAATCCTATCATGTGTGATACTGTCTGCTGAGCCGCTGTATCTAATCCTATCATGTGTGATACTGTCTGCTGGGCCACTGCATCTAATCCTATCATGTGTGATACTGTCTGCTGAGCCGCTGTATCTAATCCTATCATGTGTGATACTGTCTGCTCAGCCACTGTATCTAATCCTATCATGTGTGATACTGTCTGCTGAGCCGCTGTATCTAATCCTATCATGTGTGATACTGTCTGCTGAGCCGCTGTATCTAATCCTATCATGTGTGATACTGTCTGCTGAGCCACTGCATCTAATCCTATCATGTGTGATACTGTCTGCTGAGCCACTGCATCTAATCCTATCATGTGTGATACTGTCTACTGAGCCGCTGTATCTAATCCTATCATGTGTGGTACTGTCTGCCCAGCCACTGTATCTAATCCTATCATGTGTGATACTGTCTGCTCAGCCACTGTATCTAATCCTATCATGTGTGATACTGTCTGCTCAGCCACTGTATCTAATCCTATCATGTGTGGTACTGTCTGCCCAGCCACTGTATCTAATCCTATCATGTGTGATACTGTCTGCTCAGCCACTGTATCTAATCATATCATGTGTGATACTGTCTGCTGGGCCACTGCATCTAATCCTATCATGTGTGATACTGTCTGCTGAGCCGCTGTATCTAATCCTATCATGTGTGATACTGTCTGCTCAGCCACTGTATCTAATCCTATCATGTGTGATACTGTCTGCTGAGCCGCTGTATCTAATCCTATCATGTGTGATACTGTCTGCTGAGCCGCTGTATCTAATCCTATCATGTGTGATACTGTCTGCTGAGCCACTGCATCTAATCCTATCATGTGTGATACTGTCTGCTGAGCCACTGCATCTAATCCTATCATGTGTGATACTGTCTACTGAGCCGCTGTATCTAATCCTATCATGTGTGGTACTGTCTGCCCAGCCACTGTATCTAATCCTATCATGTGTGATACTGTCTGCTCAGCCACTGTATCTAATCCTATCATGTGTGGTACTGTCTGCCCAGCCACTGTATCTAATCCTATCATGTGTGATACTGTCTGCTCAGCCACTGTATCTAATCATATCATGTGTGATACTGTCTGCTGAGCCACTGTATCTAATCCTATCATGTGTGATACTGTCTGCTGAGCCAATTTATCTAATCCTATCCATAGTTTATAGGGTCGTAGTGCTATAGATATGCTATGCTGTCTCCTATACACACATTTTTTGGGGGGCGGACACATATGTATTGGGGCTATTTCCCCTGACATTTTAAGCCCTGAGGGTATGTTCACACGGCAGCGTCCGTTACGGCTGAAATTACGGCGCTGTTTTCAGGAGAAAACAGCACCGTAATTTCAGCCGTAATGGCATGTTGAGGTGCTTTTTGCTGCGTCCATTACGGACGTTAAATGGAGCTGTTTTTCCATGGAGTCCATGGAAAACGGCTCCATTTACATCTAAAGAAGTGACAGGCACTTCTTTGACGCGGGCGTCTTTTTTACGGTCCGCCTTTTGACAGCGGCGCGTAAAAAAATGACCGTCGGCTCAGAACATCGTAAGACCCATTCACATTAATGGGCAGATGTTTGCCAGCGCTTTTGAGCCGCATTTTCGGACGTAATTCAATGCTAAAACGCCCGAATTACGTCCGTAAATAGGGTGTGTGAACCCAGCCTTAGTGACGCCCCGGCTGCTAGTGCTGCATTGTTGGGTCACTTAGGAGAAAGCTGCGGACCGTCGGCCATGAGGAGTTTGCGGGGGGGGCCCAATAAGAACTTTTGCATCGGGGCCCATGAGCCTTTAGCTACGCCCCTGCCTCCCCATACATGTGCAGCTAAGTGCAGCATGTAATGGGGAGGGCTGAACAAACCCTAGGGCACTTTACATTTTTTTCTATCTCCCTCCGTTATTTAGATATCAGTGCCGTTATAAATAACTGTGCAGAGACTGGGGTCCAAACGCTGTGGTCTGCTTTGTCTGGTGTGCTGCTGAGCTGTACTGTCTGCAGGGCAGTGGCACCGCTGAGGCAGGGCGGGCACTCTGAAGCAGGAATCAGGATGGAACACACAAATTGCTTCAGGCTTCTGCGTCATCACTCACTTACTTACTGCTGGAGGGGTGAGTGACCCAGAGCGGGAAAGAAGGGTGGGCGGGATTTGAAGCTCCTCTTAATGTCACATTAGATGCAGTAGAGATAGGGGGTGGAGTTAGAATCAGGAGATGCTTCATTAAGCCATCCTATTGGCCAGCCTTAGTTTCTATCACTTACCCACCAATGATCATTGCTGTGTCCTGCTCGGGAATGAGCTGAAGGTAGTGATAGGAGGAGAATCTTGCTGCTGGAGGCGGAGACCGGGGAAAGTGGACAGCCTATCATCAGAGAGTGAAATCGCAAATGTGATGTTTTATTCAAACCCTGGCTGAGCCAGAGGGTTAAATTTAGATGCCGGACGCTGGATGAGAAATAAAGTTAGGGCAACTGAGCTTTTTAAATGGAAAAAATTTTTATATAATTTTTTTTCCATTGGGCCCCCTTGGTTCCTTGCCCAGATAGCCTTCATTATAATCCGCCCCTGTTTCAGTGCATCTTTAATAAGCCATATTGTTACACTGACACCACACACTGTAGTATATACCTGAAAAGTAACTTTTTTCAGGGCTGTGCAAAATCTATCTATCTATCTATCTATCTATCTATCTATCTATCTATCTATCTATCTATCTATCTATCTATCTATCTATCTATCTATCTATCTATCTATCTATCTATCTATCTATCTATCTATCTATCTATCTATCTATCTATCTATCTATCTATCTATCTATCTATCTATCTATCTATCTATCTATCTATCTATGTATCTTTCTTTCTCTCTTTCTTTCTCTCTTTCTGTCTTTCCAGGACCAAAAATATTTAGCATTGTCAAAGCATACTATAATTAATGGGGTTCGGACAGCGGATATGAGGGATGTATAAGGAATGAGTCCAGGAACATTATTAGGGTAGAGGGTGAATGAGTCCCTTGTGCTTGCCCCTTCTCAGTTAATGGCATGCTGTCCCATATTGTGCAGCTACTTTAGCACTTGTTCTATCTTTCCCCAGCAGTGTGTAAAGTTTCCTCTCCTCTTCTATGGAGCTGAAGTCTAGGATGGGGCAGTGTCCCTCACTGCTGAGCAGAGGCGTAAGCTCCAGGGCCCAATTAAAAAACAGTAATGGGGCCCTTCAACAATGACATGTCAATAACATTGCTTGTGTCCTTCTATTTATTATTTATTTCAGGCACAAGGGCCCAGGTGCGACCGCAATCTCTGCACCCCCTATAATTACACTGCTTATACTTATTAGTATTTGGGGCATTTCGACACAAAGCGAGCCTCATTTTTCAGAGTCTTCCCTGGGTCTGTAGTTTTGTCTGTGCCTTCCTGACTCTTATCTCCAGACTCTGGGCACTCAGCCTGTACTAGTTTAGCTTTTGCAGCCCTCTGGGGTCTTGTACCTTCTCCAAATATGGGGCCAGTCTGTATTCACTCTGCAGCGGCTGGTAGGCAGTGAAGTTCTTGGATACTTTTATGTTGTTTCTAAAGTCACTGAAGTATGTCTCATCGTGCAGAGTTGACGTGGCCTTGATTTGCACCTCTTTAGTCTGTGGTGATTGGGGTTCTGGGAAGGCAGTGAGCAGATAAATTGTTCCAAGCCCCCGGATATCTCATGATCTATCTTTCTATTCATCTATCTTTTACAGGCTTCAATAAAAACATTACAGAGAAACTCTTACATGGGTCCCCTGACTGACTTCCTCTAATATATCTAGTAAAAAAAATTATAAATACATATCAGGAAACTCCCGAGTGCTGCGTCCCAGACATCATCTTCCTCTCATGGAAGTGCATGTGGCAACAGTGGACCATATTTTCCATTACTAAGTAATGGCCTAACAATATTTGCCCAGCTGGTTAGCAAATAAAAATTATTACCAGAGAGTCTAAAAATACTAACAATTACAATGGGAATCCCATTTCTCCATGAGTTTCCATTTAGGAAACTATAGTGTAATTTGTAAAAATAAATATATATATATATTTCAAAATATTCCTCAAGGTGTGAGTACATATAGCTTTAGGGCAACATTATGTCAAAAAATAGATATGGAATGTCTGGCGTTGTCATCCAGATAACATCTTCATATTGAGTTGAAGTTGTTTTTGATCCTTTTCTTTTCCGTACGTGATAAAAGATATCTGGTATATTTATGTTTGCAGAATTACGATACATGGAGTGATTCAGTGAAAAACATTTCAGAACAAGAACTTGCTTGAAATGTATTAAATTGATGCGGTTCATTGTTTTTATTACAAACATTTCCAGAATCATTGACTGAGAACAGAGATCTTCAATTCAGCAG
Organism: Rhinoderma darwinii; assembly: GCF_050947455.1. Classification (NCBI taxonomy): domain Eukaryota; kingdom Metazoa; phylum Chordata; class Amphibia; order Anura; family Rhinodermatidae; genus Rhinoderma; species Rhinoderma darwinii. Next base: position 130,432,206 of record NC_134687.1, on the reverse strand, counting down.
ATGACTATTTACCTAATGACATCACACTTGTACTGTCATTTGTGCATCGTGTAGATCATCAGGTACTCAACAGCTCGCAGAACTCTGTAAAAAGGCACGATATACACTAGGATCAGCTCCCGTGTCACTTTAAACATGGTTCAAGGCAGCTTTAATAAGCCATCTTGTTACACTAAGGCCTCATGCACACGGCCATAGCTGTGTGTACAGTCCATGACTATGGCACGGACGGGCCACAGAGTGTCATCCATGGGCCATCCGCAATCACGGACAGCGCACACACAGAATGTGCATTGACTTCAATGAGCCCGGACCGCAATTGCGGACCGTATAATGACATTTTATTTTAAAAAAAATTGCGGTCCAGGCCTTGGGCAATTCACGGTCCGTGGAAACCACCGTCGTGTGCATTGGCCCATAGGTTAGCATGTGTTTTATATTATCCGCAATTGCAGATAGTATACGGCCTCAAATGCATGGCCGTGTGTTTGAGGCCTTACACCAAACACTGTAGTATATACCTGAAAAGCTACTTTTTCCAGTGTGGTGCAAAATCTATCTATCAATTTATTTATCTAAAAATTCACAAAGTAGGCAGCACTCGCAAGTAGGTAAAAAAAAAAAGAGGGCATTTTATTAGCCCTGGTGCGATGTTTCAGCTCTACACACTAGAGCTTTCCTCAATCAAGGCTTGAGGAAGGCAAAGCAAAGACTGAAGCTCCAAAACCAGTCTCCTCCGGAGTTGGAGGTAAGAGACAATGATAGTACAAACCTCCCCAATATCACTATATCAGTCGCTAAGGCCTTTGATAACATACCCACGACTGATAAACCAGCATCTGGGACTTTATTAAAAGCAATGCTGGTGGCATTTAGTTTTTCTATGCACAAAGAAATCACCACTTTATTGGTCCCTTTACACTCTACAATACAAGACCTTGGGATTCTAATAAAGTTACAGCTCTACAGCTGTATATATGTACTGAGCTTTGTTCTGGTTCTGTATATATGTATTGAGCTTGGTTCTGGTACTGTATATATGTATTGAGCTTGGTTCTGATGCTGTATATATGTACGAGCTTGGTTCTGGAGCTATAATTACATAGGCTTTATTTATAATAACAAAATTGCAGGGCAGATGGAATTGTTTTCAATTCATTGTATATTTAATGGGAACCTGTCAGGTAGTTTTAACCCCAATATTCCAAATATTCCCCTGTATGTTTTTTAGAGATGCAGCAAAATCTATAAAGTCAACTTTTAAAACGGTGCACACTATATGCTAATTACTCATTAAAGGGGGCGGTGCCGCTATTCTAAAGAGCCACATAGTCCTGCCTCCAAATCCACCTTTCCATGCCTGATTGACACCCCCTGGCTGTTATGCATCACCACCAGTCTCTTCCAACTTTCTCGGATGCGCTATTGCCTTGTACTACTTGGGCATGCACCGTGCAGCGAGGTGTACTCTGCCCGGCTTCATCGCTGCACCGTGCATGCCAGAGGAGTACAAGGCAGCGGCGCATCCGAAAGAGTTGGAGGAGGCTACTAGTGATGAAGAACAGCCAGAGGGATGTCAATCAAGATCTGGGGGGCGCCATTTCAATTTTCGCCTCAGGCAGCAGAAAAGCTAGAATAGGCCTGGCTGCAGTGCTTCTTAGACTACAAGTCTGAGACACTCCCACTGTTCTCAAGTGAGCAGTTTTGTCCAATCCGTGAACAGAGGGAGTGTCTTAGACTCGGTCTGAGAAGTTCTGTGGCCGTTTTGAGACAACACAGAGGGTACCCTAAAACGAAGGATCCATGGCATAGGGGGCAACTTAAGGGCACAAGGTAATATTACTCCATATACCCCAGCACATTTATAATTTTGTTCTGAGACTGGAGGGTGACTTTAAGCTCGTAAAATAACAGGACGAAGAAAAAATGCTGCTATAATCTACAGCTAAAATACAGCGTGTTAATAGATATTATTGCTGCCATCTATGGTATTAAAATGCCAGTGATATCAGGTGGTGCTGTGATACATTAATGTGGTGTCAGCTGCTGCACACTATATAAAAAAACAGTATTGTCCCTTTGTATTTTAATTTCCCTCATGCTAAAATGGCTAGTTAGATGTCAGAAGAAGCTGGAAATACCGGCGAAACGCGCATCGGGCGTTCTATCTTTTAATCCATGTACAACAGCCTCAGCCCTAGAACCTAGCACAATCTAACTGTTAGTCTCTCCCTTTAAACAGCGACCCACACTTTCAATGCTCTGATACTAATCAGAGCGTTACTTGCAGCTCACATTGCAGTCCTTCTCCAGTCTGCTATTTGGCCGCTGCTATACTTCCCCCGTTCGGTACACGAACGGAGGAATAGCAGCGCGGGTCAACATTGGACTTGCAGTGCTCTGGTATACAACCAGAGTGATATTAGTAGCACATATGATAGGGAGATTGGCCCATAAACATAACAATTTCTAATTGCCCTGACTCCTTTTACATAGTCAGGGGTCATGAGCAACAATATAATATACGGTTGCTAGATCAATCTATGGCCAATATCTATATGTGACTACAGTTCAGCAAGGTTGGGCATATATTAATATATAGGGTACACTTTTTCCCTTTTTTGCAGAACAATAGGGGTCTCTGCGATAATTCTATATTCTGTTTGCTCATTTTTACCTATACAAAAATACAAAAAACAAATAAAGTATTTATTATTAACCATTGTCATACCTCCACACAATTCTCCATCTTCCCCTCCCCTTATCATTTACTAGTTAGATGTCAGCATGTGCCACAATGGCAATTGCACAATTGGCAAAATGTTAATTTTTAATAAGGTGTTATACAGATATACAAATATACAGAATAGTGACATATAAAGGAGAATCTAAATCTAGTCTATCCAAAACAGCACATTTAGGCCAGGATCACACACACACAGTTTTCATGCCGTTTTTATGTGGTAGTTTTTGGCTTAGTTTTTTTTTTAACCAACAACAGAAGAGGACACAAAAGAAGGCGATGCATCAGTCTTTACTTTATACCTCTCCTTCCTTTTTACCTCTCCAAAATTTTTAACAAAAACTGCCCAGGAACTGCATCAAAAACTGTGTGATCCTCCTGACCTAAGAATAAAAAAATATACAGCAGTACAGAGATCTAGCAGTTTCTCCTTTTACTGAAGCATCTATTGCTAATCATTTACCCAAACACATCTGTGCCATGCCTAACAAAAAGTGCAAACATTTTCACTCCCTAATGTTTTTGTACTATTTGATTTTATGGGAGCTTCCCTTTAACATCGTTTGTTAGTAACATTTTTTTTTAAATCAGATAAATGGAGTATAAAAATGTTGAGTTAGGGGGGATTTATATATTAACACTAATAGGGTTGTTAAACACATTTACTGTATAAAGTATGGGTTTCTTAATCCACTAATTTATTTCATGTGTAAATGCCTGGCTGCATTATCCTAAATGAGTATGAAGATATAGTCTTTTTTTTCTTCAAAACTATATAAAAATGTAATTACTTCAGTGCAACAATACAAATGACAAAATTGTAATTTAAAAAAAAAAAAAAGTAAAAGAAGGGGGGTTACCCTTAATCTATTGCCATGGACAATATCCGAATTGCACAACTGTTATAGAGCATGTGTTTACAATTAGACAATTAGTTTTCCTAAATACTTCACTGTTTACATGTGTTTTATTCAGTAAGGCCCAGTTCACATCTGCATTGGCGGCTCCGTTAGGGCTGATAATACCAGAAACAATAGCGCAGCATGCTGCAGTCTTGTTTCCTGTAAAACCATGGGCATTAAAGTCAATGGGTTCCGCTGTTGGTGTCCATGCTGCTATGGAATCTGTGTGTCCGGTATTTTCTCCTTTGATGGAGAGCTTAATTTCTTAAGCTTTCTGAGCTTGATTTCTTCCTCAGGCAGTGTGTGGGGATAGGGCTTCAAATCCCTGGTTACTGCTTTCTAGTTGAGAGGGAAGATTTGTTTTCTGTTTTCAAGTGGAAAAAGGCATTTGAGTTCTCTTTCACTATATCTGGAACAACAAACATCCAAAAATTAGTTCTGCCACACTTTCTCTCCCTAAGTAATTAGGAGGGATAGGCGCTGCTGACTGCAAACTGTATTACCATACAGCTTCTCTAACTAGAGTGATAGATTGGTTCCAAAAGCCAGAACATGAACTGGGTCTCTATTGAGGAGGAATTAGCTCCATTCCTCTTGAGAGCAATAATTACTGCTTACCCCACTAGCTTAAATAAATTTACTTTCAAGAATGTCCTCAGGAAAAACACTAATAAAATCTGGTTGCTATATGGAAATGCTTTAGTTCCTACCCCCTCACCACTGGCTTAAATATCTGATCTTATTGGCCTATACTGTGATGGACTGGGGAATCACACCAGCAATCCCTCCATCAAAATACATGACCCTATGGTTTCCATTTGATCTCCTATTCAGAATTAGGAGAACGACCCACATGCACAACACTTCATCCACTTCACTATGCATCCCTAAAATACACGGTCATCCCTTACCTTACAAAAGGCCCCTTGCACAGACCTCTTAATGAAATAGAGACTTTATTGAAACAGATTAAGGCCGGATTTACACGAGCGTGTGCGTTTTGCGCGCGCAAAAAATCTGCCATTTTGCACGCGCAAAAGGTACTTGACAGCTCTGTGTGTCATCATATGATGCGTGGCTGCGTGATTTTCGCGCAGCCGCCATCATTATGACACTCTGTTTGTATGTTTGTAAACAGAAAAGAACGTGGTGATTTTCTGTTTTCATTCATACTTTTAACTGCTGTTGCATGAATCACGAGCGTCACACGGAAGTGCTTCCATGTGCTGCGCGTGATTTTCACGCGCCCATTGACTGCAATGGGTGCGTGATGCGCGAGAAACGCACAAATATAGGACATGTCGTGAGTTTTACACAGCAGACACACGCTGCTTGAAACTCACGGACAGTCTGCACAGCCCCATAGACTAACATAGGTCCGTGCGAGGTGCGTGAAAATCACGTGCGTTGCATGGACGTGTTATATGTTCGTCTAAATAAGCCCTAAGTATTCTGCTAAGGTCTTCTCGCTTCTGTATCAGTTCCTCATCTCCAGAGAGGTACCTTTGAGGAGATCCTACATTTCAGTATGGGAAAAAGACTTAGAGATATCATTGTCCACGACAGACACTAAAAGGATATACCAGCGTTCACATGGACTATCATCAAAGATATTTGTAATAGTTCACATCTGATTACCCCCCTCCTGCTTCCATTTTCCTGAACCTACCAATTAAAGAGTATAACTCTGAAATGAACCACATCATTTCGTTCATTTTAGCCGGGGCCAAACTACTAATCCCACCTCTCTGTAGATCTTCCAGAACACCGCCAGTGCCTCAGTGGCTAAATAAAATGGATCAAATCTTCCACATGGAAGAAATAGCAGCTATCTCTACTCGTTCTATTTCTAGATTCTCGAAAATCTGGAAACCTTGGAAGATACATCGAGATTTATGTCAATTTCGAAATTACACTATGAAATCCGGGTAGCTACTAGAAAACTGAACAATTGTGTCATCTCTTTTTGTTAGTACAAATAGCTATTGTATTAGAATGGTAATCACAACTAGTTTTCTAATCAAAAATTGCACACAAATTTAAAGAGGCTCTGTCACCAGATTTTGCAACCCCTATCTGCTATTGCAGCAGATCGGCGCTGCAATGTAGATTACAGTAAAGTTTTTTGTTTTTTTAAAAACGAGCATTTTTGGCCAAGTTATCACCATTTTTATATTTATGCAAATGAGGCTTTCTAAAGTACAACTGGGCGTGTTTAAAGTTAAAGTCCAACTGGGCGTGTATTGTGTATGTACATCTGGGCGTTTTTACTTCTTTTACTAGCTGGGCGTTGTGAATAGAAGTGAATGATGCTGACGAATCAGCATCATCCACTTCTCTTCGTTAACACCCAGCTTCTGGCAGTGCAGACACACAGCGTGTTCTCGAGAGATCACGCTGTGACGTCACTCACTTCCTGCCCCAGGTCCTGCATCGTGTCGGACGAGCGAGGACACATCGACACCAGAGGCTACATTTGATTCTGCAGCAGCATCGGCGTTCGCAGGTAAGTCGATGTAGCTACTTACCTGCAAACGCCGATGCTGCTGCACAATCAACTGTAGCCTCTGGTGCCGATGTGTCCTCGCTCATCCGACACGATGCAGGACCTGGGGCAGGAAGTGACGTCACAGTGTGATCTCTCGAGAACACGCTGTGTGTCTGTGCACTGCCAGAAGCTGGGCGTTGTGAAGAGAAGTGGATGATGCTGATAACGCCCAGCTAGTAAAAGAAGTAAAAACGCCCAGATGTACATACACAATACACGCCAAGTTGTACTTTTACTTTAAACACGCCCAGTTGTACTTTAGAAAGCCTCATTTACATAAATATAAAAATGGTCATAACTTTGCCAAAAATGCTCGTTTTAAAAAAAAACAAAACGTTACTCTTATCTACATTGCAGCGCCGATCTGCTGCAATAGGAGATAGGGGTTGCAAAATCTGGTGACAGAGCCTCTTTAAGTACCTCGCCTTCTACCCCCCCCCCTTTCCCCTTACTCCTCCATCTACCTTATCATTTTTAAACCGAGCTCATTGTTATTCTTACTAGAATCCCTTCCTGTGTAGAACTAATTGAGTAGCTTCTTACATTGAGACAGATTCCCTTCAATGTATAGTGAAAATTATTGCAAATGATTGTTCAATTCTTTTTACTTTTAACTTTTGACTTTTAACTCTTCAATAAAAAGAAAATTGAAAGAAAGAACAAGAACTGACAGTTTGAAACATGGAATGTATATCTTTGCTAATACTGCTTTTCTTTATTTATTGTTTTCCTTAATTTGTTTTAGTCTTATCTCTTAAGCTAAATCTTCGCTCATTATTATTATTATTATTATTATTATTATTAAGTATAAAATTAGCGCATGTAAGTCAGAAAATGTGGTGGTCTTTTTTGTGGACATTTTTGTGTTTTATAGGACTAGCATGGATAACCAATCACAATATTGTGATAGATGTATCACCTCCGTACGCTAGACTGCAAAATAATGGTGTTGCCAGGTGAATTCTAGGTAGAATTGTTGAGTTAAGCTCAATTTTAGGTTGTAACAAATTTCTAAAGTGCAATACAAAATTTTTACAATTGGACTAAAAACAAATGTATTGTACAAAGGATTCTAAGGACTTGTCCACACGTAAGGGAATTGCTGCAGAAAATTTCTGCAGAAATTCTGTTGAAAGTAACAGACATTCCGCTGCGGAAAAAACACACCATTTACTGCATTTTTCTCAATGCTGGTAGATGGTGACATCTCCTCTGAAAAACGCAGCAATTCAGTACACTTTCCGCAGTAGGAATTGACGAAAAATACGCACCGCAGGTCAATTTTGGGTCTAAATTTTTACGCCGTGTGTGGATGAAATTTGTTAAATCTCACCCACTTTGCTGCTACTCTATTCTGCTGCGTATTTTCCGTCCACAATTCCAGACGGAAATTTTTTAGCAATTCCACTACGTGTGGACAAGCCGTAAAACTGCATGACCCTTTAGCATGTCTTTTCCTCTATTCTTATATTTAGCTGGTTTTTTTAAATCGATGTTAGAAAAATTCAATCTAACAGTGCAACTGTCATCTGTGCTCCCATAATGCACTGTTTTCTGCACCCTCACAGTACTACTTGTTTAGTGCAGAATGAATGGGTTGAGGGAACGAACGTGCATGTTTTCAGCATAATTTAACCCCAGAGTGCCCAAATCCCCTTTTACTAATTCGGAGGCCTCTTCTGCATACACAATCAATGTCAAGTGACTTTCAACTTCATCTCACTATCGCTCTTTACTTTTTACAGTCACTCATCAAAATGTGCTCATCAAAGAGCAAACGTTTTGTGTTTATACATATTTGCTTCAGCTGTATTGCTGCCCACGTAGTGCTGTTCAGTACTTGTCCATCTACACTTCTATTGCTCAATAGAGTATGTGGGTGGAAAGTTGTGTCTCAATGTAAGTACAGCATATGCCATCACCAGTGAATGTTTTTATTTACTTGATGTAGCATGTCATTGTCTATGAGAAAGTTCTCTTACATGTGAAATATTAACAGTTTAGCTATGATATTAGGATATGTCATTATGTGCTTATTTGGATATATAGACATACTCAGTGTATTGTTCTTTTTAGCACCAAAATGTCTGACATGAATTGCCTTCCTCTATATTGCTGCAGTAAGGAGTTTTTACTTTGTAGAAATCATGGCAAGTATTTTACTCTTTTTACTGCGTAAAGTTAGATGGTGAAACAATCTATCGTACTGGCATAATGCTCTTTATGTATAAGAGGCTGCTATTTCACAATGAACGCTGGGCTGTTTATCTATCATGTGTCAACAACTTATTATATCTCCCATTGATACTATGTCAGACTATTAAGGCTATGTTCACACGGAGTATTTTGGGGGAGGAATATCTGCCTCAAAATTCCGTTTGGAACTTTGAGGCAGATATTCCTCTCCCTGCACGCCGATTTTCGCGGCAATTATCGCGCCGTTTTTCGCCCGCGGCCATTGAGCGCCGCGGGCATAAAACAGCGAGATATACGCTTTCTCCTGCCTCCCATTGAAGTCAATGGGAGGTCGGAGGCGGAAGCGCCCGAAGATAGGGCATGTCGCTTCTTTTTCCCGCGAGGCAGTTTTACTGTTCGCGGGAAAAAGACGCCGACGCCTCCCATTGAAATCAATGGGAGGCGTTCTCGGGCCGTTTCTGCCGAGTTTTGCGACGCGGTTTCCGCGTCAAAAAACTCGGCAAAAGACCCCGTGTGAACATAGCCTTAAGAGTAGTGGAAATACCTGTTTTTACTTAATGGATATACCTAATAAAGATTACATTTGTATCAATATAAACAGGGCTGGTTTAAATATTTAAGTTTATATTTAAACTTTTCACAACACTCTGAGCTAGACGTGAGCACATAAAACAATCACTTTCGGACTTCCCCCCCAATTCTTGCAAAACAAAGGTTGAAAAGGCTGTATGAAGTAGAAAACATCTGTCACGGGGCCCGAGTATAGTGAGACTAGTCTCGAGGCCTGTAGAGGATGTGTGAACCCACGGTATCAGCAAGGGATTTGATGTGGGGCTAAACTGGAGAGTCTAAGGGGACCCCAGTTATTCCCCCTTGATCCCCTACAGGGATTTGAACTTTGCTGCTTGTGAACCTGAGGTTGCTACCCCCGGAGTAGTCTCCCTTGGCAACGACCGTTGTACAGGTATGGTACAGAAATAGCAGATGGTGTGCAAGGTCAGGTATAGCAAAAGTCAGGACTGGTGGCAGACGGGAATTCACAGTTGTTAGAGCAAAAGTTCAGGGCAGGAGGTAGAGGTTCATCATGGGTAACAAGCAAGAGGACAGGGCAGTCGGCAGGCAAGAATAGTCAATCGTACAGGTAGAGGTCAATCACAGGAAATCAAAACAAAGTATAGCTCAGGGTATTACTATCAAGTCATTTGCCCGAAATATTTATTTATTATTTAGGCTCAGTATACACTTGATTGTATCATTGTAACACTTGATTGTAACACCAGTAAAAAAGTATAAATCGTGATATTGGTCAAATCTATTGGATCCAATTATTCCAATTGATTTAATCATTCAATCATTTTGACTTGCATAAAAAGGTCTCTCTTCCAGGGATGAACCTAGCCCCTCTGCTGCCTGAGGCGAACTATAAAAAGATGCCCCCCCCCAAATGTATCCGAGTTTTTGTCATTACTAGTTTTACACAACAAACACGCAATATATAAAAAAAAAAAAATAGGAAAACATTTGCTGTTTATTTGTTAAAGTGCTGTTTAAAGTATAGAAATTATTTAAATAATTCTTCTTAGTGTATTACTTTAGTATCATAGATCAGCAATGAAGCATTAACACTGAAGATGTTTTAACACATCTTTTATGCTCCCTTTTTATTACCTAATTGCCTTATGATTTTTAACTGAGTTCAGTGGCCCGGCGTGGACGGCATGATGCAGTGATGTCATTGTGCCGGGCAGTTGACGTCATCAGCGTGCTCCCGATCTCTTGTAGGCCTCAGGCCTAAACCAGGCTGTGGCCTACAAGAGCAAACGGCGGAGCAGGGAGCCAATGGCCAGGGGTTGGCTGGCAAATTTTAGTCTGGGGCAAGCACACAGCACTGGCCCAAGAGTAGCGACCCATTCTGGGGGCACTGGACTATTGGCGAGTTTGCCCCCCTAACACCGCTGTGGAAGAACTCTGCTACCTGTCAACAGAAAAATCATCCGCTAGGAGGAAAAATGTTTCTTCATGGCGGAGTACAAGAAAGCCTCACCTGGGAATTAGACTTTCTTGTACTCCGCCATGGGGAAACATTTTTCCCTCTGGCGGATGACTTTTCAATTGATAGGCAGCAGAGTTACATGAAGGGGAATTATTTTTCCTTGACATCTAGTTTCTATTGTGGCAAATTTAATTATTTTTAATTTTTATACTGCTAACTCTTTTTGGTAGGTTCCGCTGGACCATTTGGACCACATCGTAGATTCATTGGAGTACTTCGATGATCTACTTTTTTTTAAAAAAAATGAAAGAGGGTTGCATGGGGGAGCTTTGATTTCAATAAAAAAAATAATTCTTATGTCTGTTTTTTTATTATGACCTTAGTAATGGCTGCTGTCTGATTGACAGCGTTCAATTACTGAGGCTGGGGCTTAGCATTAGCCAGTAAAAAGGCTATCACTAAGCCCTATTACCAGGGATACCGGGAAGAGCCGAGTACGATCCAGTAACCGACCATCTGAAACGATGGTCAGGCAACGGGGCGGCTGCAGGCTGGTATTATCGGGCTGGGAAGAGCCAAAAACTGTGGCCCTTCCCACCCTGGTAATGCTAGGCTGCAGTTGCTTTATTGTATCTGGCTAGTTATGAAAAATAGGGGAAACCACACGTCCTTTTTTAAAAATAAATAATAAAAACAAAATTACGTCAGATCCCCTCCATTTTTAATAACCAGCCAGATACAATAAAGCAGCAGCAGCCTAGCATTACCAGGGTGGGAAGAGCCATGGTTTTTGGCCCTTCCTAGACTGATAGTACCAGCCTGCGGCCACCTCAGTACCTGCCCTTTACTACTGGATCGTACCCGGCTCTTCCCGGTGCTTCAGGTGGCGGTGGGTACCGGGGTAATAATAGAGGGTTATTGCTAGCCTTTTTACTGGTTAACACTAAGCCCCTTCTTAGTAATGGATGCTCTCAATCATACAACCGCCATACTAAGGCGGTAATGAAGTATTAAAAAACAGACATTAAAAAAAAACGTTTTGTTGAAATAACAACTCTTCCACACAATCCACTTTAACCATTTTATTGAAAAAAAAGCTTAAATCAGCAAAGTAGTCCAATGAATCTACGACGTAGTCCAAACGGTCCAGCGGAACCTGCAAAAAAAAAATTAGAAGTGAGATAAATAAAAATAAATATGGCTGCCCCCACAGAAGTACAAACATATGAATAAATAGTTACTTTAGGCACGCACGCTCTCATGCTTTAGCACTCGGTAGACAAAGACGACAAGACTGATCTCTCACGAGAGATCACACAGTCTTGTATTTGCCTGCCGAGAGCTGAAGAGTGAGAGCATGCGCGTGCACACGCTCTCCAATCTCCAGCTCTTGCTGTTGACACTGTCCGTAGCTGATTGGATAGTGTCACAGCGATGTTACATGCCTTACATCCCTTGCCAATTACCGCCCCATTGACAGTTCAGGGGGTTATTTACATATCGGATGTCAAATATTACGGCACCGATATTTTAGTTACAGTTTAAAGGCTATGTACACCTTTAAAAACATATTTTTGAGATACAGCTGCTTTTTATCCTGTATACAGAGCAGTTGTATCTAGGGCTGCGAACTGAATCCATTAGGTCACCTATTATCGATCACATCTATGTTATGAACTTAGATGTGATCGGTAACAGCTCGATCCTGCAGGACCCGCTGACACTGAATCCGTCAGTCCCGCTGACCTGACGATTACAGGATTCAGCGCTACAGACAGCTGCTCTGTATACAGGATACAAATCATCTGTATCTCAAAAAGTAAAAATAATTTTTAACAAAAAGTAATTAGAAAGTTGCACCAATCACACTGAAAGTATAATAAATACTGAGGGTGCTATGGGGGTGTTACACGGCAAGAGGGGTACTGACTCTGACTGCTGTGGGGGGAGCTAAACTGCGCCCATCTTCCTGCCCGCACTAATTTAAGTGATATCGGGGGGGGGGGGGGTTGTCTGAGCATCTTACTGACAGCCGAGGGCTCTATGGGGCTGAATAATCCCCCCATAGAGCACTCACTAATTACTATACTGCAAGGTGGGGGTCTGCGCGTCTAACTGACTGCTAAGGTCTCTAAGGCGGCGGATTCCCCGTAGAGCCCTCAGCAGTCAGTCAGACGCTAAGACCCCGCTATCCTTGCAGTATGGTAGCCAGTGAGGGCTCTATGGGGAAGATTGTTCCCCCCTGTAGAGCCGTCGGCTGTCAGTAAGATGCTTCAGCTTCAGCCGACCGACACCTATTAAATTTGTCAAGGCAGGAGCAGTTTTTAATACAGGCCACCACTCACCTCATGCGTCTTGTCACTTCTCTTCTTGAGGAGAGAGCGCTCGACCGCTCCTCCTGCAGACTGGCTCCTCTCTGGCAGCGCGTGCTGCATACAGCGTCAGAGACAAGGAGGAGTGCTCTTACAGACGTGTCCGTCATGCAGCTTGTCATGTAAGTAAAATAAGGCATGCCCCCTCCCCCCCGGTCCAGTCCGTCCCTGGCTCAAAATGCTGCCCCCCATTTTCGGCTAGGTGGCGCCGCCTGAGGCTGTCGGCTCACCTCGCATCATGGCAGGTGCGGCACTGCTCTCTTCTGATAACCGTAGTAGAAGTATTTAACGAGTTGCAGTTAAGTCCAGAATTATTTGTACAGTGACACAATCTTCATGATTTGGGCTCTGCATGCCACCACATTGGATTTGAAAAGAAACAACTGAAATACAATTGAAGTGTAGACTTTCAGGTTTAAGTCAAAGGGGTTGAACAAAAATGTCCTGTGAAACGTGTAGGAATTGCAACCATTTTTCTACACATTCTCCTCATTTCAGGGGCTCAAAAGTAATTGGACAAATTAACATTACCATAAATTAAAATTTTTTTTAATACTTTGTAGAGAATCCTTTGCAGGCAATGACTGCCTGAAGTCTGGAACCCATGGACATCACCAAACGCTGGGTTTCCTCCTTTGTGATGCTTTTCCAGGCCTTTACTGCAGCTGTCTTCAGTTGTTGCTTCTTTGTGGGTCTTTCTGCCGTAAGTTTTGTCTTAACCCCTTAAGGACACGGCCAATTTTGGCCTTGAGGAAAGAACAAATTTTTTTTTTTCTACGACGTAGTTGTATGAGACTTTGTTTTTAGCGGGACGAGTTGTACTTTATGTAGGTACCATTTTTTGGTACAAATACATTATCGTTTAATTTCTAGAAATTTTTATTTTGGCAGAAAATGCAGAAAAAAAGCAATTCCACTGCAGTTTTAATATTTTTTTTTTACACCATACACCATAAATAATGTTATATTGTTGTACAGGTTGTTACGGTCGTGGCGATACCAAATATGTCTATATTATTCATGTTTTGGGACTTATATTTGAAAAAGTTTATTTATTATAAAAAAAATGTGTGTTTCTGTGTATTTTTTTTACTTTTTATTTATTTATCATAAATTTTTTTACATTCTTTTAACTTTATTTTTAATCCCATAAAGGGATTTATCATTTTGATTTTTTAACTGTAATGTACTGGCATAGATCTATATGCTAGTACTTTAGCCTGTGTACTGATTGTACACAGGCCGTTGTTAGGCCATACCTTAGTATGCCCTAACAACAGGAAATATGTTCAGACAGCCCTGGGGTCCTTCAATGGAATCTGGGCTGTCTGGCCGTACAAGTTATGGGCTTTGGTTGCGTCACAGTTATTTTCTGTGACGCGATCATAGTGCAGTCCCCTCTCCTTGAACGTCGCTATCAGCTTTCATCGCGGCATTCAAAGGGTTAACGGCGGAGAGAAGATGTTTCTCTTCTCTCCGCTGTCAGAGCGGGGTCGTGGCCGTGGCTGTGTATTACAGCCGTTGCCCCGCTCTCGATCGCGCGCACAGACGGCTGTCACACAGGACGAGAATGCTCGTCCTAATGTGCGAAGTACTCGCCGCTCAGGACGAGCATTCTCGTCCTGTGTCGGCAACCAGTTAAGCAAGTGAAATGCATGCTCGATCAGGTTTAGATATGGTGATTGACTTGGCCATTGCAGAATATTCCACTTCTTTGCCTTAAAAAACTCCTGGGTTGCTTAAGCATTATGATTTGGGTTATTGTCCATCTGTACTGTGAAGTCAACCTTGCTGCATATGGTTGAATCTGAGCAGAAAGTAAATCCCTGAACACTTCAGAATTCATCCGGCTGCTTCTGTCTTCAGTATCATCAATAAACACTAGTGACCCAGTGCCTTTGGCAGGCATGCATTCCCATGCCATCACACTGCCTCCACCATGTTTTACAGAGGATGTGGTGTGCTTTGGATCATGAGCCGTTCCAAGCCTTCTCCATACTTTCTTCCTCCCATCATTCTGGTACAGGTTGATCTTAGTTTCATCTGTCCAAAGAAAGTTGTTCCAGAACTGGGCTGGTTCTTTACATGTTGTTTGGCAAAGTCTAACCTGGCCTTTCTATTTTTGAGGCTGATTAATGGTTTGCACCTTGTGGTGAACCCTCTGTATTTGCTCTCATGAAGTCTTCTCTTTATGGTAGACAGGGCCAGATTAAGGTTGTCTTGCATATGGAGCAGTTAATTTATATGGGGGCCCCCTACTAACTTGGGGACCTTCACCAACTCCAGACAAAAATAATAACATTACTTACACATTTTAAGCTGTATGGTTGACAATATATACTGTAGCTTAAATCACATATCTCTCATCTTACACCAGAATTTTGCACAATAAAAACACCGTTAACAACCTGGATCCTACCTGCTACACTTTGTTTCTTCCTTCAGCACAATATCACTGTTACCAGGCAGGGACATATTTACATCTCTGGCTGGGTTCACACCTGTGTCAGTATGTTCTGTTATTCTGCTCCATCAGAGAAGTAGAACAAGGAAATATCGGAAGCAACGGTTCCATTGCACCATGGACACCACCGGCGGCCGACAGAACCAGTTGACTTTAATGGTTTCCATCAGCTTTCTGTAGGGGTGTCCATGGTTTTACCGGAAACAATAGCGCAGCATGCTGTGCTACTGTTTTCAGTAATGTCAGGCGGATCTGCTACGGAGGCTCCTAACAGCCTCCAATGCATGTGTGAACAGAGCCTAATGCTGTCAAAAGTATTATGACTGAATGCATCCACATGTACTCAATGTGCTCCACGTTTTACTACAATATTATATAGAAATAATAATCCCATACTATACCGACATAATAAAAAACATAATAATAACTTTCAATGTGCAAATAATAACTATACAATGCCTAGAAATAGTGTAATACAGCATCTATATAACACTGTCTAAAAGCAAGTGATGCTGAACTAATACCTACAGTATTCAAATAATACCCCCATACAGAGTCCAAATAATATCACCATGCCATGTGTAAATAATACCTCCATACAAAGTCCAAATAATATCACCATGCCATGTGTAAATAATACCCCCATACAAAGCCTAAATAATATCACCATGCTATGTGTAAATACCCCCATACAAAGCCTAAATAATATCACCATGCCATATGTAAATACCCCCATACAGTGCTCCTAACAGAACTTAAAATACACTAAAGTCTTCTTTTAATTACACGCACAGGACAACACGTTACTATACTCTCTCTCTCTTAGTACTCATCTACCGGCACTGCCATCTCCTGCTGTAGTCCTGCCCCTGACTTTTTTAAATGATTGCTTTCGAAAACGTACAAATATAAAGTATAAATATAAACCCAACTCCACCCCACTGACCTGTGACCCACCCACAGCCACAGAGAGCGAAGTGTTTGTCCATAAACCCACATATGCAAACGTTTCTATTCCAACACCCTCAATCTATAAATATTTTCCACATATAGTACAATCTCATTTATCGCCGTCTTTATTTATAGACAGATGGACCTCTGACTCCCCCTGACATCTTATTACGACTGTATTCCACAGTACTCTATTGTTGCTCAGCTTAAAGGGAATGTGTTGCCAGAAAAACATGTTTTTTTTTTAAAATTAAACATTTAGTGTGTGGGTGATTAAACATTGTTCAAATTTATTTTTTTCACGAGTCAGGAAATATTATAAATTAATTCTAATTTATAGTATTACCCATTTCTGGTCACTAGATGGAGCTATTCCAAAAATTGCAGCATTGCAAAATTGGGTAAAAAGCCCTCGCTCTAGTGAGCTCTCAGCATCCCCCCCCCCCCTCCTTTATCCTGGCTAGTGCCGGGATAAACGAGGGGTTCGAACGGTGTAACCTCCTACACTGTGTGTCGCCATTTTTTGAGCTAACACACAGTGTAGTAGGTTTACATAC
This sequence comes from Rhinoderma darwinii, assembly GCF_050947455.1. Classification (NCBI taxonomy): domain Eukaryota; kingdom Metazoa; phylum Chordata; class Amphibia; order Anura; family Rhinodermatidae; genus Rhinoderma; species Rhinoderma darwinii. The sequence goes on along the minus strand of NC_134687.1, from coordinate 130,415,480 downwards.
AGTAGTAAACACACACAAACACGAACATACATTGAAATCTCTTACCTGCTCCTGCCGCCGCGGCTCCCTCCGGCCCGTCCGCTCCGTCTGCTGCCGCTGGTCCAAGTGCACAAGTCCGGAAGCCGCGACCGGAAGTAGTAATATTACTGTCCGGCCGCGACTTCCGGTCCACAGGAAAATGGCGCCGGACGGCGCCAATTTCAAATTGGACTGTGTGGGAGCGGCGCATGCGCAGTTCCCACACAGACGCCGTACACACAAGTGAATGGGACGGGAGCCGTTCGCAGTCCCTATGGGACTGTGGCTGCCGTATTCCATGTCTGTATGTGTCGTTAATCGACACATACAGAAATGGAACAAAAAATGGCAGCCCCCATAGGGAAGAAAAAGTGTAAAAATAAGAAAAAGTAAAACACAAACACACAAATAAATATAAACGTTTTTAATAAAGCACTAACATCTTTAACATATAAAAAAATAATTTGTGATGACACTGTTCCTTTAAGTGCTGTATACTTTATATCAAAAACGAATTGGAAACCCATCAGAGGTATGCAGGACAGCCTTTCCCAAAACGTTTAATTTGGGGTGGTTTTCCTGATTTTTTCTTAGGGCATGTTCAGACTTATCGGATTTGCTACGGAAATTCTTTGTTTCCAGGTAGTCTGAACATGCCCTTATGGGGTCTGATCAGTTCTGGGGTGATTTGTGTAGAACCGTGTGACATAATACAGGCCCTAAACTGCACTCACAGACATAATTCATACCTATTACATTCAGTGACTAACAGGTGACGTTTTTTTCGGAGGCATTCTCTTCACTTTTATTCTTCATCCAGTCCAGGCCGCTGTGACGTTGTCTCCTGATGACTGCAGAGTTTGCTGCCGAGAGATCTTTGACCCAGTACTTCTGCAAAATTAAATCAGACTCCAAAACTGGACCACTAATTTAATCCCAGACTAGACTTAGTGGACCTGTCACCAGGTCCTAACATCCAACTCACATATATTACCTTTAGCCCGCTCCCTCCCTGTTTCCAATTTTTTTTTTCTTTTTGTTCTGCTCCCCTCCATTCCTGAGTAATGATGCTCCATACTTTAGGCGCCCAATATGGTAAATCTCTGTAGTTAGCTAACAAGGTGTGAACTACAGTGAATCTCCCTGGGTGGAGCCATCTTCACAGCCTCTGACGCTGTCCTATCAGCGCGAAGTAGCCTATCACAAGCCTTGTCCAGTGACACCACGCAGGGAGAAGTCTTCTAATAAAACGTATTTGTTCTAAACTGCCTCGCGCTGGAAATGGAGGAAGCGGGGTAAAGGTAATACATGTAAATGGGATGTTAGGACCTGGTGACAGGTCCTCCTTAAAAAATGAATTCTGTCCACTAAATAAATTCAGACCCTCAAAAAGACACCTAAATATTAGATCCTCAGGTTAGACCCCCCTATTTACCACTCACACGTCTCACACACAGACACGTCACCACATAAGCACTAGATACACACAAACTACTTACAACACATCACTAAACAAGTATCCCTCAGCATCCCATGCACCTCCAGTGCCCCCCAGACTGCCGCTCATACTCACGTCTACAGACTTCTCCCCATGTACCCCCTCCTCACACACTGCTCCCAATATACCCCCTTCCTCACACACTGCTCCACATATACCCCCTCTTCACACACTGCTCCCCATGTACCCCCTCCTCACACACTGCTCCCCATGTACCCCCTTCCTCACACACTGCTCCCCATGTACCCCCTCCTCATACACTGCTCCCTGTATACCCCTCTAGTCACACACTGCTCCCCATGTACCCCCCTCCTCACACACTGCTTCTCAGGTACCCCCTCCTCACACACTGCTCCCCATGTATCCCCCCTCCTCACACACTGCTCCCCATGTACTCCCCTACTCACACACTGCTCCCTATGTACCCCCTCCTTACATACACTGCTCCCATGTACACCACTCCTCACATACACTGCTCCCCATGTACCCCCTCCTCACATACACTGCTCCCATGTACCCCCTCCTCACACACTGCTCCCATGTACCCCCTCCTCACACACACTGCTCCCATGTACCCCCCTCCTCACACACACTGCTCCCATGTACCCCATGTACCCCCCTCCTCACACACACTGCTCACATGTACCCGATCCTCACATACACTGCTCTCAATGTACTCCCCTCCTCACACACTGCTCTATCTCCTTTTCAGACCACTCATTACCTTCCACCTCTCTCTGCAGCATCCTTGTATATTTTCTCCCTGCATAGAGATGCATTAGGGGTAATACCCTCCCCTTTCTGAGGTCACCTGACCTCCACTCTACCTTCTATCACTTTACAATCCTCAGTGGTTTAGAACCTTTGTCATGTGACTATGATGTCTTACTCCTCTTCTAGTTGCTGTTTTGGCGTGATTTGAAGTAAAGATGCAAAAATATTAAAAAAATATGCCTGGGTGCCCCCCCTGAGCCAATCAGAGGCTGGGGCCTGGAGCATGTGCTCCAGGAGCACCAATGATAATCTGGCCCTGATGGTAGACTTAGATACTGATATAGCTACATTCAGGAGAGTGTTCTTCACTTGGGTAGATGTTGTGAAGGGGTTTTTTCTTTACCATGGAAAAAATTCTGCGATCATCCACCACTGTTGTCTTCCTTGGACATCTAGGCCTTTTGAAGTTCACGAGATCACCAGTGCGCTCTTTTTTTTCCAAGAATGTACCAAACTGTTGATTTGGCCACTCCTAACATTTGCGCTCTCTCTCTCTGATGGATTTCTTCATTTTTTTCAGCCTAATGATGGTCTGTTTCACTTGCATTGAGATCTCCTTTGACCTCATGTTGTGGGTTCACAGCAACAGCTTCCAAATGCAAATGCCACACCTGGAATCAACTCCAGACCTTTTACCTGCTTAATTGATGATGGATTAATGAGGGAATAGCCCATGTAGCCCATTAAATAGCTTTTGAGATAATTGTCCAATTACGTTTGGTCGCTTGAAAAAGAGGCAGCTACATATTAAAGAGTTGTAATTCCTAAACCCTTCAATTAGGATGTGAATACCCTCAAATTAAAGCTGAGAGTCTTCACTTTAAGCCCATGTTGATTATATAACTGTATATTCAATATGTTTTGGTAAACAGCTAAAATGACAAAATTTGTGATACTGTCCAATTAATTCTCGACCTAACTGTATTAGAAGGGTAATCCCATTATGTGAAATATTTTTTCATGTTCTTATCCCGACAAAAAATATCTGTATATACTGTAGATGTACCACAGACCAACTTCCACATAATTATTCAGATTTCCATTTGACCAGAGCTAAATTTACTTTATGTATATCTAACTATATTATTTATATTGTGGGCACTTTTATTGGGCCAACAACTACACCAAACAGCATTGTGTTTGATTTGATTAAATAATTTGAAGGATTATTGCACAAGTTAATATCTTGCAAACAATATATTTATTATCTGTGAAAAGCATTGACATATTCCAGGGAGCTCTACATGTGTCCATGTAAACAGAAGATGACATTACAAGTTTGCACAAAGGGTAAGGCCAATGTTGTTTGAAGTTGATATGTTATGAGAAATAAATAAAAAATATATTAATTGTAATATTGGCTTTGATTTCTGAGGATAGATATACAGTATAATAATAATAATAATAATAATAATAATAATAATAATAATAATAATAATAATAATAATAATAACAATTTTACATTACAGTTTTAAAAAAAGTCAATATGGGAGTTTAAAAAATGTTTGGTTAGTTTATAATACATCATATTGAATCAGTAATATTTTGAACCATATATTGAATTAAAATTATATGTACTTGAGGAAAGTCTTTTTTTTTCACAATATACTTGATCTCTTCAGAGATTTGTCCATTAAAGAAAATGCATTGGCAAAAAGCAGCCATATGGAAAACAAAGGATTATTTCTTTACGGAGTCCTGCTAAGACTGCCTGCTGATCGAATCACTCTGCCAGCATTAAACGTGGTGGACACTAAAAGTGTGTCAGTCTTACTGTCACGATTAACTCCAGCAGCTATAATACTTGCCTAGAGGCATCCAGGCTGAGGTCAGATCATATAGAAAATCACAGTGGTAGTGTGCCTCCATTGGACAGTGAGTATTTTTTTGGTCTGTTTTGTATATGATCTGTACTCTGAGAACGGTGACCTGAAAGGGGCTGATAACCTTAAGGTCCTAATTAAGGTTCTAGTGATTAATAGGGGAAGTAGAGTATGTCAGTAATAGGAGTAGGACCCATGTGTCCTAGGAAAGCAGTGTGATAATCCTTAAAAAAAAAAAAAGATGACACGGTTTCTTCTCAGCCTTGACTGATAATCAACAAAATCTGGCTTTTGCCAAAAGGGTTCCTTCACTAAACCATTGCTGGATTTTTCGTGTTTACTGCCTGATAAATAATGAGTATTAGGCCCCATGTACATGATCGTATTTTTCCCTCCCGTAAATACTGGCTGTAAATACGGGTCTGTTGTCACACGTTTTTAACCCGTATTTAACCTGTATTTACGGACCCGTGCACGTAAATACGGGTCCATTATTATCTGTATTCCACCCGTATTTACGGACCCGTACAAAAAGGGGCCTGGAAATGTCACATGATCACTCAGACGCCATTTTCTCTGCTTCTCTTTATTCAAAAACTGAAATCCCGTGACGTCGCCTAGCAACACTCCCGTAATTACGGGTGCACACACACAAAAAACTGTGGTGCAGTTTTTCGCCTGGAAAGTCCGCTGCGAAAAACTGCAGCACTTAGCAGGACTGCTACCAGACCGGCCTCCTGGGATGACATCTCATCCCAGAAGACCGCTGCAGCCTTTGATTGCCTGCAGAGCCGGTCACATGGGATGAAGCGTCATCTCAGGAGGCTGGCTCTCTGATGTCATCCAGGCTGGCCTCCTGGGATGACGTTTCATCCATGTAACTACCGCTACAGCCTGTGATTGGCTGCAGCGATGGTCACATGGGATGAAGCGTCATCCCAGGAGGATGAAACACAGACTCCTAGGTAAGTATTTATTTTTTGTTTTCTGAGTTGCGTTTTTGCGACGGGATCGCTGCCAACCCGCCGCAAAAAATTGAACAACTGCTATTTGATGCGGGATTTACAGCCCCATTGAATTCAATGGGGAAATCCCGCAACAAATAAGCAGCGTTTACGTAAATACAATTGAATAAACTCCCCACCACAGGTCAATTTCTGAGCGTATTTTTCCGCTCAGTATTAACGCAGCATGAGCATTGTTTTATCTTATCCACTTTGCTGCTACTGTATTTGCTGCGAATTCCATTGTGGAAAATCTGCAGTATTTACGCAACGTGTGAACTGGCCCTGGTCTCATCTCAGAAAGTGATGGCATAAGACAAGCATACGTCATCACTTTCTGAATGGGCATGAGATCAAAAGAAGGAAAACCGTTTAATTACTCACCACCCGATGGCCGCAGCCATGGATCTGTGAGCGCTGGGCCGCATCTCCACCTCAGGAGACACCAGCGCTCACTTCTGCTTCGTTCTGCTGTGTCCCGTTGGGTGTGCGCGCAAGCTCGTGCCCGGCCTCAAAGGGCCAGCGTGTGCACATGCAGAAAATCTGTAATTAGCCGATACTCACCCTGGACTATAAGAAGGGCCCTGCCCCTTCCTTCAATAGCCTGAGCATTGTTGTGTTTACTCGTGTCAGTCCTTGCAAATGGTCCCTTGAGTCTTTTGCAGTTCCCAGTGTTCCTGTTCCTGCTACCTGTATCCTGTATCCCGTGCTACCTTGTTCCTGCGCCTTAGAGAGTTGGAATCGAGTTGTGCCACCGATCACGACTGCTGTGCTGCATCACGCCTGGTGTCTGCTGCCAAGGTCCCATCCGAGCCTAACCATCGCTACTGTCTGAACTACCACAGGTACCCTTATTCGGACTATAGACATTGACTTGGTACTCTGTTTGGCCAGCTGCTATCCCGCTATGGCGGTACGGCCCAGTGGGTCCACATATCCACAGAACGTGACAGTGGCTAAGGCTCACTGACGTGCGTGGGGCACGAAGTTAGCCCATTTGGTCTGATCCCACGGCACAAATTGCTAAAATAGTTAATGCTGGCTATGATAGAAAGGTGTAAGATCATGCAGTGCATCGCAACTTCACTGGTCAGAGTGCACGTGCTGACAACTGCCCATTTCTGAAAGCGCCTACAATGGGCATCAGAATTGGACCATGGAACAAGGGAAGAAGGTGGCCTGGTCTGATGAATAACGTTTTCTTTTATATCACGCAGACACTTGGATGTGTGTGTCCTGCTTACCTGGGGAAGAAATTATACCACTATGGGAAATGGGCAAGTCGGCGGATGCAATGTGATGCTCTGGGAATTGTTCTGCTGGAAAACTTGGGTCCTGGCATTTATTTAGGTGTTACTTTGATACGTACCAACTACCTTGATATTGTTGCAGACCAAGTGCACCCCTTCTTGGTAATGGTATTCTATAATGGCAGTGGCCTTTTTAGCAGGATAATGCATCCATTTACACTGCAAAAGTTGTTCAAAAATTTTTTGTGGAACATTATAAGGATTTCAAGGTGTTGACTTGGCTTTCAAATTCCCCAGATAACAATTCGATCGATCATCTGGGTGATGTGCTAGAAAAAAAAAAAGTCTAATCCATGGAAGCCGCACTTTGCAACATACCAGATGTGCTGCTAACATCTTGGTGCTAGATACCCCAGGAGACTATCAGGGATCTAGTAGGGAGACCATGTCTCAATGGATCAGAGCTGTTTTGGTGGCATGGGGTAGGGGGTCCAAAAGAATATTAGGGAGGGGATTTTAATGTTATGGCTGGACAGTGTACAGAATAACTAGGAATTAGAATTAGACTATACCTGTGTTTTTTTATATGAGGTATATTTCCTATTTGCTTCTCTTAGCCTACTATACTTTTTATTACTTTATTTCTCTAGGTAAATTATCAGATGGAACATTTTAGCACAATTAAGCATGACGGTTTTACAGCAAGATCAGGTGACCGCTTCAGGGCCATAATAAACCTGTGTGTGATATCACAGTTAAGTTATGTTGTCCCAACCAATAACATCTGCTAAGCTGTTCTACCATGTGTCAAACTTGGAAAATTTCCGCAAGCATCTGTTAATACTTGACAATTCTATTTTTTGGTGTCACAACTAGTAAATCACAAATGTCTTACTGTAAATGGAAACAATATAATGTATCAGATGAATGCATAAATGGAACCATTAGTATCATCCACAGATTTAGATAAATTAAATCTCTTACATTGTTTACAAAAATAACTTTTTCTATTGTGACTTTATATATATATATATATATATATATATATATAGAGTGTCATTTAGATTTACGAGCAATACACATTAGATAGCATATGTCTTATAAACAATAAATATGAAAGCTAGCTAATTCAAGTCATATTCTGCTTTGTGGCTTTTTCCACAGACTAAAAGTCTGTAGTGGTCTATTGTATTTAAATAAGACTGCATTACTATTGTATAGTAAGGGACCCCTAAATACTTTATAAACCAGTGTTATCTATGTGAACTATAAATGCATGAATTATTTTATAATAAGAGAATTAGATTATAATATTACGATTCGTAGATGGACTCAAAGTTCAATTCCTGGTTAAAGATACTGCCCAATTTCTTAGGTAGTCACCATTTTAATTTTAATATAAAGAGTTGCTGTAAATTACTACTCTGTTGAGGCATACGCAAAGTGTGATTAGTCATACATCCACACATATATATACATGTGCATACACAAAAATAGATTCATAAACACATACACATACACACACATGCACACATACACACACTTATTGTACGGGTGTAGCCATCTTTGTCTTGATTCTGATAACTTGCTGCAGCGTGATATCACACAAGAAAAACCATTGAAAAGTCTGAAAAAGTCAAGATTAGGGTATGTTCACACGGCCAAATTTCAGACGTATACGAGGCGTATTATGCCTCGTTTTACGTCTAAAAATACGGCTCCAATACGTCGGCAAACATCTGCCCATTCATTTGAATGGGTTTGCCGACGTACTGTGCAGACGACCTGTTATTTACGCATCGTCGTTTGACAGCTGTCAAACGACGACGCGTAAAAATACAGCCTCGTCAAAAGAAGTGCAGGACACTTCTTTGGACGTTTTTGGAGCTGTTTTCTCATAGACTCCAATGAAAACAGCTCCAAAAACGGACGTAAAAAACGCCGCGAAAACGGCGCGAAAAACGCCGCGAAAAATGCGAGTTGGTAAAAAAAACGTCTGAAAAGCAGGGTCTGTTTTCCCTTGAAAACAGCTCTCGATTTTCAGACGTTTTTGTTGACTACGTGTGAACATACCCTAAGGGATCTTGCCACTGTTTATTTAATCAAGATTAAGATGGCTACATCTGTATACAGCGTATTGAAAAGCCATTCACTGTTAACCACCAAGCCCTCCTCCTCCTTTGTATGTGCTTGCACATAGTGGACAATTCAGGGGTCACAAGAAGGAAGGAGAAGACAATTCCTTTTGCTACATGATGTAATGACATGCCTGGGGTGCAATGTGTCCCCTAACTTCTATTAGAGTATGGAACATATAGCCAGAGATCGCAGGCAACTGCCTTGACAGCCCAGCCAAGTGAATGCAGAAGGAGGGATTGGGCCTATTTAGGATATACAATGCACTTTAAAGAGTATCTGTCACTAGTTTAATAATGCATTATCTCCTAACTAATCTAATAGGCGCTATGATGCTGATAACCACAGTGTAAGTTTTTTTTCAAAAACATCTATTATTTGCAAAGTTATGAGCATTTTTTTGAATATGCAAATTTGGCTATACTTGCCATATGGGAGGTTACTCGTTCTTTTCACTTTGGGCGGTGTAATGTTTTCTGTATGACGCTGTACAATCAGCATACAGCTTCTCCCCCTTCCCTGCCCAGCAGCAATCATAGAGTATACAGCTTCCATTCCCAACTGGGTTTTCAACTGGTGATATCTCTGGTTATTTCACAGCTAGAGCCTGCGATCTTGGTGGCATATGAAAGATTAGAATCTCATCTTTCATATGCCACAATTCTAAGTGGTCCACAGCCGGAGATATGGCTATTTGAAGTGATCCCCCTTCCCTCCAGCCTCAGTCTCTCACACTGTGTGAAGCAGCTTCATGCTGATAGGACAGCGTCAGAGGAATCGCTGGTGTTGACACCAACTTGTCTATTATAGTCTCATTTGCATATTTAGAAAAAAGCTAATATTTTTTAAAATAATAAACATTTTGGGACAAAAATGTCACTATCATTATCAGTGTGACAGCGCCTATTAGATTAGCTAGGGTTCTGGGCATTACTAAACTAGTGACAGATCCCCTTTAATGGTTCACTTTAGTAAAAGCCTCAACAATCCAATCTCAGTTATCCCCAGGACCGCTTGTTTGTCTTTTACTTCTGTAAACCAAGAAAATGCTTTTCAGCTGCATTTATGAAGTGAGTTGCCTGGTAAAATAGAACATAGCTATCTTCCATTATGGCTTCAAACTGAACAAACCTTTCACTCCTATGTTTTAGCAATAAGTACACATCTAAATAAAAAAACAAAATAATATAACAGTATAATGAAAAAAAATAGCATTAGGCTTGGCATATTTTGTTGCAGAAATTTTTGAGACTGAAAATGAGTTATAATTATTCTGAATGGGTTGATTCTGCAGCAAGCACGTAGATTCAGATGAATGGAATTGATTTTCAGTCGCAGAAATTTCTGCAACAATTTCTTGCGCGTTTAAAGGAATGAATAATACATAAATTCGATTTAAAAGTGAAAAGCTTTTGAACTTACAACCCATATTTATCTTGTAGACAAGAATTAACCTGAGCAAAGTAAACCACACCTAAGGCACATTTTTCTTAAAATAAAACTGAATGCTAATACACCTTACTCACTATTTCCTTGTAGATTTTAATGATGTCTTGTGAATTTATCGTATCACAGTCTCGTAGTTGGTGGCCTATTTGGCTGGAAAATAATGGATAACTCAAGATTTCCTTTTTGGCAAAAACATGATAGATGATGTGTTGGAACAGGAATACAGGAAAGTAATAAAATGTTCAAAAGAGATTCTTGGCCAAGTGTAAATCTCCTGGAGTGCAGGACCAGGATATGTTTAACATACTCAATTAGCCATAGAACTGTAGTAATGTGATAGCACTAACAGGCACTTTTCTCTTTCAAAATGAATACGTTCAGAAAACTGATACACACTCAGCAATCTGCCACATTTATCTGAAATATAAACTATCATTATTTACCTTGTCCTTTTGTTTTTGAAGGAATCAACAAAGCAGTCGACTGCGCTATTAATTCTGTCAAAACAACGGAACCCTGTCACAACGGTGACAAACGGAAACCTTTAGCAACGTTTCCGTCACCATTGATATCAATGGTGAGGGAAACGGAAGCTTAGGTTTCCGTTTGCCTTTTCGTTGAGGGGTTAACACGATGGAAACCTCAGGTGGAACACCTCAACGGAAGGGCAACGGTGATGTGAACAGGCCCTTAGTACTCACAGTTCTGTTGACCCTCATGCTATTTGTAGATAATCAGAGCCTCTTTTCTCATTGCATATCCACATCCTCATCTAGCTGTCACTGACGTATGCCGAAAATAAAGGTAAATCATCCATTTAATTATAATAAAGAAAACTACTTCACGCACTGAGAAATTCTGAAAAGTGAAGCTGTGTTTTCTTACCTATGACTCTAAAGTTGAGCAAACACATAATAAGCAGCGTAACTGTTCTTAACCTTATTCTTCTCATCTCATTAAATTAAACATGCGTGCCCGGTGACGCCAAGTGGCATGTCTATGGAAGTTTTGGGAGAAATAGCCACTGTTAGGCCTACAGCTATCTGTTTTGTCAGCCTAGCGAGTCACTATTCTACTTTACTTCTGTAGTATAGTATATATAGTATACTAATAAACTATAAGTTTATCCTGCTTTTACTTGATGAATTTTAAAAGTCTTTATCAAAGTTCAGGGAAGAATCTATTTTACTCCAAGGAGTTAAAGGGGTTTTAAACTATTAGAAAAACGTGGCCGCCTCATTCCAGAAGTTGTGTGTGGTATTGCAATTCAGGTAAATAGATATGAATGAGATTGAGCTGCAATAACAAACACACACACACACACACAGACACACACACACACACACACACACACACACACACACACACACACACACACACACACACACACACACACACACACGTAGCACTGTTTTAGGAAGAAAGCAGTCATGGTTTTCTAGTATTGTAAGGCTATTGCTATAGACATCATGAATTTAGGTACTGTAGGAGTTCACACAGGATAGGAAGTTTTGGTTGCACTTGAGTCACCCTTTAAAATGAAAGTCTTGAAATCTAAAATGAAGGAAAAATGTACGGTACCCTTTCCTTGCATGCACACATATATTCAAATGTTCATCCCTCAAAGACTAAAAACCATACAGTAGTCCCTTTTTTTTTAAAAGGTTTTCTTTATTAACTTTTTCTCAAAATACAAATGTACAAAAGCGCAAAATTGCGCACAAAAACATACATAACATAGTGACCAACCGCACTAGTTGGCAATGACAATCCTCATATAGAAAAACACAATTACAGTGCAAAAGCCCACATGAAAACTTAACGGATTACAGGTGCATATAAGTGTATTATGAAGAAAATAGGATCAACATTTGACCGCCATTATTACCAAAAACAGACAACCAGTCACACGTCACTCACTCCTACCTATCAGACAACAGTGTCCGAAATCTCCATCCATCTAGCCCATATCTTCCCGAATTTGTCAGGACACCCTCTGCTAATGTATAATTTCTGATATAGTGGTATATACTTATTTACCAGTTGTAACCAATGTTCTATACTAGGACACACCGTGGCCTTCCATTCCATAATTATAACCTTCCGTGCACAGAACAAAACAAATCGGAAAAAGATTTTGTCATAATAGCCTTGTACTAACTCATTCATAATGCCCAAGAGGCACACCTGAGGGGAGAGAACCCTGGGAAACTCAAAGTTGTCATGCAGAAACTCTACAACCCTTGACCAAAATAGTGAAATCCTAGGGCAGGACCAGACACAGTGGAGGTACGTGCCAATATCCGACTGACACCTAAAACAGCTGTCCGACCCGGAGGCCCCAATTCTCTGAAGTCTAACCGGAGTATAGTAAATTCTGTGTAGAAACTGTGATTGTATCAAAAAATCTCGAGCACTAACTACGGAATCAAAAAAGGAAAGCTCCACCTCCCTCCACTCCTCCTCCGACAGATCAGGGATATCTCTCTTCCACCCCAGGTACGCCCTATCAAATGGACGTTTTACAGAGGACAGCAACAGGGCATACGTCTGAGTGAGGGTCTTAGGAAGGTCTGGGGTGCCGAGTAGGTCCTCCAATCCGGAAAACCCCAAAGCTGGCATAACAGAACCAAACTGAGCCAAGCAGGCATGTCTCAACTGGAGATAATGATAAAAAACCTTTCTCGAGACCCCAAATCTCTCCTCTAGCTCAGAAAAGGAGACAAACTCGCTGTCTACAGAGTATATTTGGCCTAAAAATCGAACCCCTATCCCAGCCTACATCATCGCTCCCGGCAGGGACACCAGGTGAGGCAGCCATGGATTATTCCATAACGGAGTCCTGGGGGAAACAGAAGAATCCGTAGTATCTTTTAGTAAGAGTTGTGCCTTCTTCCAGGCATTCGCAATAGTTTTTAACGGTAAGGGCGCCTGACACGAAGTTTTAAACCTATATAAGAGGTTGGTAAGACTCTCATAGGAAGTCATGAGTGCTCCAGCCAGCGCCGTGGCCGCATTACTTAAGTCAATGTCAATCCACCAGTGAGCCAGTACCAGCTGCGAAGCCAGATAATATAAGTAAAGGTTGGGCGCCGCCATCCCCCCCACACTCCTTGGGGCCTGCAGAAGACTGAGACTAAACCTGGGTATGCCGCCTTGCCAGTAAAACCCACGTAGGATCCCATCCAGGTGGCCAAAAAATTGTTTGGGCAAGATAATCGGACAAATATGTAGGAGGTAAAGGAATTTAGGCAGATATATCATTTTAAAAAGGTTTATCCTACCATATAATGAGAGGGGGAGGTTCCTCCAAGAGTTTAGCTGCTTTTCAGTAGAGGCCACTAAGGGACACAGATTAAGTTCACGAAAGCGTAACAAATTAAGGGAAATCCGCACCCCAAGATATGTAAATTGAGACACGACCTGCAACGGGACAGGGAGCCCCTGCCGGGAGCGATATTCTGCAGATAGAGGGAACATAACCGACTTAGACCAATTAACCGATAACCCAGAGAACGCCCCAAATGTAACAATCAGCTGCAAGAGTGAAGACAACGAAGGACCATCATCCAGTAGGTACACCAAAGTATCATCTGCATACAGGGATATTTTCTCAACTAGCGAGCCTCGAGGGATACCAATAATGGAGGAAGAACGCCTAACTGCCAGCTCCAGAGGCTCAATTGCAAGAGCAAACAACAAAGGGGAAAGTGGACAGCCCTGGCGCGTACCCCGACCTAAAGAGAAGGGCTTAGAGACATCCAGATTTGTTCTCACCCTAGCGACAGGCTGCTCATATAACAGGCGGACGAGGGCCAGAAATATGGGACCAAAGTTTAGACGGGAAAGCAGTATCCAGAGATACCTCCATTCAACTGAATCAAAGGCTTTATATGTATCTAGGGAGAGAACAAACCCAGGGAATGTATCGTATTGTGCCGCATCAATATTAAGAAACAACCTGTGTACGTTAATATCCGTACCCTTCCCAGGCATAAAGCCTGTTTGGTCAGGATGGATGAGGGACAATATAACTTTGTTTAATCTGGTAGCTAATATTTTGGCAAGTATCTTTGCATCTGAGTTAATCAACGAGATGGGCCGGTAGGAATCCGGGAGAGTCGGATCTTTCCCAGGCTTCAACAGCACCACAATTAGGGCCTCTCTCATAGATGCCGGCAGAACCCCCATCTCCAGAGCAGCAGAATAGACTTCCCTAAGCCTGGGCACCACAACCTCACAGCTATCCTTATACCAATCAGCCCCCAGGCCGTCAAGTCCGGGGGTCTTACCAGATGGCAACAACCGAATCGCATCAGTGATATTGTCCTCTGTAAGCGGGCCGTCTAGTTCCCCTGCCTGAGCATCAGTCAAACGCCATAGGGGGAGGTCATCCAAAAAGCGTTCTATATCCTCCGGAGGCCCACTGCATCTGGAACTATATAAGTCAGCATAAAAATCACTAAATACTTTATTTAAATCTTTAGGGGCAGTACAGAGAGTACCTTCAGAAGAAAGAATAGATGGAACAGAGGCACATGGGCGTTCCGACCTAGCCAAATATGCAAGAAGCTTGCCATTTTTGTCACCAAACTCAAACACCCTTGCCTCCGTATGCAGCACCTGCTTTTTAGTTTGTTCGACCTGTATATGGTTTAGTTCCCTATGGACCCCAGCCCACCGACTCTTCGCACCTGGAGAAGGATCTGCAATATAGTCTCTCTCAGCTCTCCGACTCTCTTCTATCAGCGACCTCTCCTTCTCTCTGGACACTGCTCTACACCTTGCAACCCCTGCCATAAACGCACCCCTAAGAGTGGCTTTATATGCATCCCACACTACCAAGGGGTCTGGAAATGAGGAATTATGATCCCAATATGAGTCATGAGAGGCCGCCACCTCTGACCGAACCTCAGGAGAGGACAGCCAGGCCGGATGTAGTCTCCATATTTTGGAGTCAACTGGGGGACCAACCGTAAATGACAAAATGAGAGCCGAGTGATCTGAGATGCCTCGTGGAGTGATATCTATCGCAGTTACTGCGGGCAAAAGGTCCTGTGACACCAGAGCAAGGTCTATTCTAGAAAAGGTTTTATGGGCAGAGGAGTAATAGGAGTATTTTTTTCCTTGCGGGTATTTCCAGCGCCACACATCTGTCAGATGAAGCATTGAGGACCAGGAGTTGAGGTGAACAGAGGACTGATCCGAACCTCCAGTACGATCCAAGGATATATCAGGGACTGCATTGAAGTCACCCACACACAACACTGGGCCAGCGGGGAACTCTGAGAGTTTCTGGGCTATCAAGTCCAATAGTGTGGGATCTAGGGGCGGGGGAACATATACATTTACTAAGGTAAAACAGGACCCAGGGGATGAGCAGTGTACAATGACATAGCGCCCAAAATGGTCACATGCTACCTTCAACACCTCCAGGCGCACACTCTTGGCTATCAGAACAGACACCCCCCTAGAATAAGAGGAGTATGAGGAATGATATCCTCTAGCTACCCAGGCCCGTTTAAGGGCCAGAATTTTTTGTCCAGTTAAATGCGTCTCTTGTAAGCATATAACATGAGGCGAGTGTTTCTTCAGGAAGTTAAACACAAGAGCGTTTAAATTTTGAATTGAGCCCACGGACATTCCAGCTCAAGACCTTAATTACAGCCATGGTACGCCTGAAGAGCAGAAAACAGCAGGAGACCCAGAGCTAGTATATGATGGGAATGGAGGGGAGAAGAATACATACACATTCACACACACACACTCATGACACACCACATATAACACATACATTGAAATACAGTAAAACAAACCCCAACCGTCCCTGTCAAGCACCAGACTTCTAGTGCAGACCTGTACCCACTAACTGAACTACAACGGAGAACAGTGGTCCCTGTCTAAGCTAACAGCTACAACAGCAGCACAGCCCTGAGACCTGACCCCACTAAGAGGGGAAAAGGAACAAAAGAAAAACAAAGTAAACAGTGAAAGACAAGTGACAAAATGGTTAAGCAGAATATCACAGTCAGATCACATCATCTCTCCTAAGTAACATTGTAAGTACAGCATGTAATCAGCAACCAAATCAGTGCAGTAAATACTTTTCAACGAGAGAGAGAGAGAGAGACAATTTCAACACATTAAACATCCGGGGGGCTACCCCAGCAGGGGATCGCAGCAATCATGGGGGGAGGTTCATTCCTGGGGCTCGGGGAGCGGCAGCCACCCAGTCCAAGGCTTCATTAGGGGAAAGGAAAAATCTTGCAGTCGGCCCATCCACCACCCGCAGTTTAGCAGGATATAACATCGCATATTTGTACCCCTTTTCTTGGAGCTTCTTCCTGACCTCTGTAAAACGCACACGCTGCTTCCGGATTGTGACCGAAAAATCAGGGTAAATGGAGATCCGCTGAGAGCCATGTAAAATAGAGCCTTTACGTCTTGCCGCCTGAAGAATAGCATCTCTATCCCTGAAATGCAGCAGTCGCGCCAACATAGGCCGAGGGGGCCCTCCCGGCGGCCCGGGCCTAGCAGGGACCCGATGAGCCCGTTCAATCGTGAAGAATGCTGAAAATACAGTGTCATCAAAGGTGTCCTTCAGCCATTTTTCCAAGAAAGAAACAGCATCTGTACCCTCTGACTTTTCTGGCAGCCCGACTATGCGGATGTTGTTCCGGCGTAATCTGTTCTCAAAATCATCAGCCCGTTCGACCGAGGTCTCCATCTGTCTCCTCAAATCAGCAATCTGAGCTGGAATAGGGTGTAGAATATCCTCCACCTCCGATATTCTGCGCTCTACCTCTGTAGTGCGTTCCCTCACTTTTTGCACATCATGCCTCAGGATAACAAAGTCCTGACGGAGTTCATCAACCTTAGTAACCAACAAGGATTGACAGGAGGTAATTGCAGACATTAACTCAGCAAATTTCGTATCCACATGAGAGGAAGAAACAGGCAGGTCCTGTGGTGAAATTGGTCTTGGAGGACTCAGCGAGCCCTCAAACAGGGATAAAGATGCGTCCGGAGAAGCGCGGGGGGGGGGGGGTGTTCAGGCCTAGCAAATTGCTCCAGCCTCTTTACTGCATTAGCCTTGATTTTGGCCAGGGCCGAGCCAGAGGCTCCATCCTCCATCTCATCTAGGGATTCCTCATCTGATGGGGGAATATAACTGCCTTGCGTGGACCTCGTTTTCCCCTTCTTTCCAGCTTTACTGCCTCCCATGATGTAAATGTGGGGATGCAGGGTATGTAGGAGCTGGCAGGGTGTCTGATACACCAAACGGAGCAAGTCCACAAGCTAAGGGTGTGAGGTATCCCGGGGACCCAGTGTCAGGCCCAGTACAGGGTGAGTAGTGGGCCTGAATGGCTAGCTCAGTCCAGTAAAATACCTGGGAAGTGCTCCTCAGACGGATCCTCCTGCCTGCAACGGGACAACCACCACACACCGCTGCACAGCTCTGCTTCCCAGTCGATCCACAGTCCCGCCGTCAGTAATCCACAACACCAGCCTCCAGCAGCAGCAACCGACACAGAGCCAGATTCCTGCAGTCAGCCTTTCACTTCCGCCCGCCTCGTGCTCCACAGGAAGTACTGCCGACTGATCAGCTTCTCTCTCCAGGAGGGCTCCACGGCACCAGATCCCAAAACTACCGACCGGTAAAGGTACAGGGGTGAGAGATGCACTTGTCCTGCCCGTTTGGGCAATTTAAAACGCAGGATGGCAAGGATATCAGCAGGATAAGGAGTCAGGGAGCTCAGGAGCACTGTGAAGCATGTCTACTCAGGCAGACATCCGGCCACGCCCCCATACAGTAGTCCCTTTGACTTAATATTGACCCTCACTTCTAATTCTATCGGTCCTCTAGAAATTATTCTCTTTACTATCTGTGAAGAAGTGAAGATACATTATGTGGTTGTATGCTCCAAGACATGGTTGATCATACCTATCCACAGCTAGGGCCCCATGAACATGACTGTAATTTTGGTCCGCAATTACGGACTGTAATTGCGGTTCAAAATATGGTTCCATTCATCTCTATTGCCCAAGGACACCGTCCCGTATATTTACGGGAAGGTGTCCGGGCTGTAGAAATGTCCTATTTTTTTATTCTACGGACCGTGCTCCCATACTTTATAGTGGTAGCACAGTCCGCAAATGCGGGTTACTGTCCGCGGCCATGCCCATAATCACCGGCCGTGGTTATGGGCATGGCCGTGTGCAGCAGGCCTAACTCTAGGTGAGCCCCAAGCTGTAGAGTTATGTGCAGTAACAAGAAAAGCCGTGGATCAATTGTTTGTCCCCAAAAAATCTAACACACAGAAAGGACTGGTTGGAGCTCAATGATGGTTACAGCACTGAAATCCTGAAGAAACTAGTAGTTATATTATTTTCACTTAAATATTAGAGGCCATAGAAATAGTGAGGTAGTGGTCATTTTGTGAACTAGGATGGTTTGTTAAAAAGCTAAACAAGATATTTGGAATTAAAAATCGAAATAAAGCCATTTTTTTTTAATGGACGAATGCGTCCGAGCTTATTCTACACTGAGCACCACAAATACCTCTGTAAAATCCAGAAAGTTCCTAGTACCTTCTCTGTGTTTGACCCAGAGAAGATATCATCTCTGTATTTCTACTCTATAAGCAGCCCTCTTCATCCCATTACACAGTTGCTGAAACCTCTTTATGTTGTTCTTTTTTTCCTGTGCTGCTAATCCCTAGCATAATTGTAAAGAAAAGGAACAGCTTAAATACACAATAAACTGTTCCTTTTCTTTACAATTTTATTGGCCTGATGAAGACGCTTTTTCGGCGTCGAAACGCGTAGCCCACTGTACTATTTATGTATTAACTATTAAATATATGAACACTGTTCATTTACATCAACCCTTGGGATTAGCAGCACCTTTTTGGTCCTTCTTTTTTTCTTCCTATTCCTTATTCCAATTTGGCAAAAATTCCTGTTGCGTTTGTATGGACCTGGCAGCAGCTTTTTCCCTAATCTAATTGTTTATGCAATTGTCCAGTGTTGTACCTGCCTGTACAACATTACAATGTGAGCGCATTTCTGTTCTCTCCTATCTCAATTAAATTCTACTTGGGTAATCTGCACTATGTGGTGCCGTGTTGTGTTTTTTTCTCTTCTAGTTTATTTAGTTTCTTTTAAATATGCACAGATTAGTTCATCAAATAAATATTAGTTTATCAAATATATATCATCTTGTCTGTAACCATCTATGCGCTTCTAATCTTCTAGAACACCTGGTATAGTCTTGTTTAGTTAACTGTCTACCATCTAATGGATACCCTTAACATTTGATACACATGCTTTGAATTCCACACAGCTCTAACAAAAGTTTCTAATGA
This sequence comes from Rhinoderma darwinii, assembly GCF_050947455.1. NCBI lineage: Eukaryota > Metazoa > Chordata > Amphibia > Anura > Rhinodermatidae > Rhinoderma > Rhinoderma darwinii. The sequence goes on along the minus strand of NC_134687.1, from coordinate 130,396,160 downwards.
TCATTTGACTACTGAGTTTAGAGACAATGCTCATGAGTAATCCTTTTGGATTTATCTATTTGCATTTGATCACTCTCTAGTTCTAAACAAGCGTCAGTGTAGTTTCAAGAATACTGTTCCATCTCTATTCTTCCAAGCTATTTTAACATTCTGACCTTTTTTAAACCTCATCTCATCTTACTCTTGTACTTCAACTGTCATGTTGTCTAAAACTGAACAATTCCAAAGCTCTTCTTTGTCTTAGGCCCAGTTCACATCTGAGTTGGAGGCTTCATTAAGTTCCATAATAGATCATGCTGCTCTATTATTTCTAGTAAAACCAGTGGCACCTCAACAGAAACCCAACGGAACCAATTAAAGTCGATAGGTTTCCTCATGCACCGATGGTGTCCCTCATACAACGTAACCTGCACTCCCGGTGTGCTCTCACGGAGCAGAACAACAGAAAGACCTTGCCAATTATTGAGCAAACGAGCATTCACAGAACGCTCGTTCCCGATAATTGCCCTGTGCAAACAAGGCAGCGACCAGCCGATGAACGAGCAAACACTCGTTCATCTGCTGATCGTATCATTTTAAATGTGAAAAATATTATCGTTGTCGGCAGCACACCTCCCGGTGTAAACAGGGAGACGTGCTGCCGACATGATAAGAATGTATGGGGACGAGAGATCGGAGTAAGGAGCGCACGTCCCCATACTAGATCCTTGTGAAGGAAGCAAACGAGCGCCAATGAACGAACTGTCTCGTTGATCGACGCTGGTTGGACAGGCCAAAATGGACCTGTGTAAATGTACCTTTACTCTTCCTCTTTTTATTCAGTCATGTTCTAAATCATGTCACCTTCATAGTAAGAATATATCTATATCTTTCACTTCCTCACTTGTTCACACTAGAAAAAATTTAGACACATTAATTTTACTGACCCTTTTGTAAAACATAATGAATTGGTCTTCCTTTAACCAAATTAACTCCAGTTTAATGATCTTCCAGTAACCTCCCGTTATCATCTACTGTACCTTATGAGAACCTCTTAATCTTATTTCTAAGACTATGCTGCATCTTTATCTTGAAATTCAGAACTTTATAAATAAAAATTAAGATATAGTTCATATGTTAAAAATGCAAGGAAAATATATATTTATATGCATGAAGTTTTCTACATTCACTGTACACTATTACATCCCTTGGTCTTCATAACTAATGTCTTATAACTGTTTTTCAGCTCTTATTTACTTATACTTAAAGGGATTTTCAGAGTTAACACTTTTGTGTGTCAGTGCTTTTAATCTCGGAATGTGATTACATTTGTAATGCACTTACTGTATCAAAATTGTCCCCCCTTCCCTATGCTGCCATGGGGCACATGACTGGTGACGTCACTATCTTTACCCGCTCTGTTTACCAGCCGTATACCTTTCACGTAGTCAAACTGTTAAAAGTTTCCACCTGGTGGACAGCAGGTCACTAGTGATATACTGTGTATGGGCTTTTACAGCCAGGAACGCGCATGCGGACGGACAAGCGAGAGAACAGCAGGGACCAACCATGCTTGTTCCTGGCTGTATAACAGAAAAGCCCATACACGGCACGTCACTAGTGATGTTCCGTCTACCAGTACATCCGTGCTGTACCCTGCGGGACGCATTATCACGCATTCCCCCATAGACTAGAGTCTATGGAGGGATGCGTGAAGCGCAAAAAAATAGGACATGTCCTATTTTTTCACGGACCATTCACACACTCCGTTGAAACAATGGCTGTTTGAACAGCCCCATTGAATTACATAGGTCCGTGTGACGGCCATTGTTTCAACGGCCGACACAAGGACGTATTCAACGCCCATGTGAATAAGGCCTAATGCTGATCCTACACAGTGTAATGCCCCTATAGGGCCTCTCTACACAGTATAGTGCCCCTAAAGCTGCCCCCACACATTATAATGCCCCTATAGTGCCTCCCTACACAGTATAATGCCCCTATAGTGTCTTCCTACACAGTATAATGCCCCTAAAGCTGCCCACACAGTATAATGCCCCCATAGCTGCCCAAACACAGGATAATGCCCCACACATTATAACGTCCCTGTAGTTGCCCCACAGAGTATAATGTGCCCATAGCTGCCCCCACACAGTAAAATGCCCTACAGCTGCCCCCACACAGTATAATGCCAACACACAGTATAATGCCACCATAGCTGTCCCCACACAGTATAATGCCCCCATAGCTGACCCCACACAGTAAAATGCCCCCACACAGTATAATGCCCGTATAGTTGCCCCCACACAGTATAATGCCTCCATAGCTGCACCCACACAGTATAATGCCCCCAGAGCTGCCCCTACACAGTATAATGCCCTGCACAGTATAATACCACAATAGCTCCCTCGACACAGTATAATGCCCCCATAGCTGCCCCCACACATTATAATGCGCCCACACAGTATAATGCCCTCAAAGCTGTCCCCACACAGTATGATGCCCCCTCACATTATAATGCGCCATAGCTGCCTATACAAAATATAATGACCCCATAGCTGCCCTAACAATGTATAATGCCCCCACACAGTATAACGCCCCTATAGTTGCCGCCACAAGTATAATTCCCCCACGCAGTATAATGCCCTCACAGCTGCCCCAACACAGTATAATGGCCCCATAGCTGCCCCCACAGTATAATTCCCCCACAGCTGCCCCTACACAGTATAATGCCCCCATAGCTGCCCCGACACTACATCGCGTCTGTCTGCGCCGAGCCGCTCACAGCTCAACGCATAGTGAATGATGGAGCAAGGAGCCGTCAGCTCCTGAGGACACAGATACATTTGGAAGCGGGACATCGGTGAGTGTCTCGCAAACCCCGGAGTTCTTCACACGACCCCCACAGTTTGGGAAACCCTGCGCTAGACAATGTTAATATTAATTTCTTATAAATTCGGCCTCTAATTATGTTGTCACTCACAAAGATAAATAGCCCAGATTATGCATTGTGTAGAAAACAGTTGACAAAAATGCTTGGAACATCTGTACAATGTCACGGATAAAGGTAATAACATTGTATGATCATTTACTTGTAAGAATGTGGGGTAAACCCAATTCTTTAAAAGGGACTTTGTTTGTCCATTTGTATATATGCCAGAGTTATGGTGTCCCTTTGTGCACTGTATCTTTCAATGCTGTGTTTAATTACTGTTGGATAGCCAGAGGAAGAAATGTTATGTTGTTTATGTATCGGCCTGAGTAAAGACCTCGTTTTGCCACTACTCCTAACCTGCATACCATCATTTCCTTGACTACTCTGCCTTGGCCTTTACCACCCGGGGCCTGTTATTCTTTATAATATAAAAAGCATTCCAGAATTCCATCCAACCCCGTTTAAACAAGGGATGTAATGTAATGTGTATTGACTTACCTAGTGCTGTATTTCACAGGCCGCTGTGGGGCCACGTGATCTTTATGCTGACTCCCTGTATCTTACTTCTGCTGTGGGGACTGGACATCAAGCTCTCAATGCAAATCTATGAGAGCCTCGATGTAAGTCTCACAGACTTGCATTGAGAAAATGACATCCAGTTTCTACAGTAGATACTGTAGGATTTCTAGGATTTGGTTTGTCAGAGTACAAATCACATGACTTCACGGCGCCCCAGAACGGAGCAGCGTCCCATGAAATACAGCACCTGCTAAGTTAATACACATGTCTACTGAACATTACCTTGCATCACGTTTGCAAACGAGGGGGGGGGGGGGTGAAAAAAAGAAACCTGGATGCTTCTTCAAGAGGATGATGTTTTGAAAAGTTTTCCGGTCACTTACCGACTGCATTTCAGTTCATAAAGAGTAAACTGCACAAAAATTAAGCTAGTAGATTACTCATTTTAAATATTGTCCATGTCCTGAATAGACATATTCAGAGAATTATGTTTAAATTAAGGGCTAATGTGACCTCCACAGCTGTCAATAGAGATATTAAAAATTCACCCAAAACTCTTTTCCCATTCTCCTATAGCACACAAAAGCAATCAATACAACAACATTACTCCTATAGTCAGCTTAGAAATACATAAAAAATATTAAACACATATTCATCAGTTTACAAGGGAAAGCATGAAATAAACTCATGTATAAATCTAGCAGAGAAAAAAAAAATTACCCCCACTAACCCCCTGGCACACTTTTAATTCAGAAAAGCTTAATTGGAAAAAAAAGATAGGAGGTCATTGTACAGAACCACAGTTAATATGTGCATAGTAAAGAGTGACAGAAAAGGTATATGTGAAAAACGGCATATCTACTGTAACAGTTTTTATATCTACTGTTGTTTTATATCGCCTAGCGTGTTGGATGAGGTGGAATTTCGAGAAGTCAGAGGGGCTAAGCACCGCTTTATCTTCATATCCGACAGAGCAATGGGAGAAGTTTTCTGTTCCAGCAAGCTGTCTCCCAGACATGTATAAATGAACCTAAACCATGCCTCTTTCTCCACGTTTGCAGATCAGAACAATGGGGAGACAAAATGGATGTGCCCAAATACATAGGAGAGATTTTAACTTTTCACCCCTTAAATTGTAATTTGAAATTAAATAGAATGAAGAAAGAGCAGGATGTATATTTTGCTGATATGCCTTTATTTTATATTTTTTAACTTTCATGTTTCTTTAAGTATAATAAGCGAAATAAAACTCATAGATTTTCATTGCGGGCAATGAAAGCAAAATCAATAGAGATGAGTGAATCGACTCAACATGAATCACATTCTGTTCTAATTTTCGAAAAAGTTTCGGATTCAATGAAATCCAAATGTTTTAGGGTTTGCGGCACACAAATCGCAGCAAAATGCTGCCCTCCATTTTACAGTTTAGAAAAAGGATCACATGACCTCAGACAGCTTCACCATAATGCATTGGAGAGAGCATTCCCAAAATGCACTGCAATTATCCCTCCCTCCCCAGAAAATGCTACTGGTTGGTTACAGTCCTGGACGACATCAGAGATTTTTGGGCAATTGGGGCACTTGCGATTCACAGCGAATTTATTTGGACCGAATCGCATCAAGCGGGCGATTTGATCGAATCAGATCCGGAACGAATATCTGGAAATTCGCTGATCTCTAATAATTATCTATTATGTTTGATAGCTATAAAAGAAATTAAAAAAAACTGAAACGCCAAATTCTAAAGCCCCATTGCATGAATTATAAAATAACCAATATGTTTGTGTTAATAAACCTTTATCTTTGGGCAGTGCTTCTTTCTGCATTCTAAGAGTTTACAATAAAGTGCAACAACTGCAGGGAAGAACAAGTGCTCGATGAGGAAACAGACGAGACAACAGGACTGGTTCTCGGCTTATAAGGTACATACAGAAATTGTGATCTTCCTTCGCTTAAAAAGCACTGAAACATCAGTTATGTGCTCAACACCATGAGTAACAACAAGAAGTTACTGCAAAGTACAAAGTCTACACTTTATTAGCTTTGCAAAATCAAGTTGATACACAAAAAACAAAACCTCAAAGAGCTAACTAGAGACACCCTATAACAAGGTCTAATCCCTAGGGAGATTAAAACGTCTTTTAGCTTTTTTCGAGATAAACAAGAAAAATAAGTTACCCTTCTGGCTCATATTAGGTTTCTGTTTTCAAATCCCTCCTCATCTTTCCCAACCCATAATATTGTCTGTATAGTTGACTTCCCATAGTTATGCCCACTAACAAATCTCCACTATGTGGCATTATTCATTGAGGGAGAGGCAGCTCTCAATGATGTGTGCTGTCGGAATCTAACGTAAAACGCCCCGGTGCCACCAATGGCAGTGTGCACAGAACCTTTATTGTACCTCCACATTGGCTTCAATTTCATTATTTAAAAGGCTAAATGTATAATCAACAAAACCGTTATTGAAATTTATTGTAATTACTTGTTTTCTTTCTATCTCTCTTCATTAATTTTCAAGTTTCTGCTGCTCTGCAGTAAGGCACCACGGAAATTCCCACTGTGATCGTAAGGCATGGACAGAAGTGATCATATATTTTTATATATAGTGCCAACATATTCTTTAGCGCTTTACAATCAGGGGATTTTATATTAATATTCATGTTGCCTTGGATACACTCATCTTCTTGAAATAATTGAAGTTCTTTAGTAGTGTCCAACAGCTGCACAAACTTTCAGTTTTTATTATGTTTACTTGTTTCATACAGTACATTGTATTGTTCATTTGTGTCTCATGGAATAGATGTTCAATTCTAAAACTTGATTGTACAGTATATTTATCATGAGACTATGATTTCCTTTTGTAAAGCTTTGGAAGTAAATCAAAGTCCTTCATAAGGTAAATTCACACTTTGATGTAAGAGTAAAGTTTATATATACAATTATCAGCTTAATACTTCAAATAGCACTAGACATCAGATCTCTCTAATTTTTTATGTGAGTTATTTCAAGTGTAAGTAAGTAAGGTAAGTAAATACAATGATTAAGAACACATGTAGGGAAATTGATATTTCAGTCTGCTCAACACAGCATACGGTGTATTGTTTTTGATTTAGCAATGATAAAAATCAGGCCTGGCTATTCTCACAAGTGCCCAAATGTCTCCAGCCACGTATGAATATAAATAATTAGAGTTTATTACGTTTTTATTTTGATCCAGGAATAAATGTGTCCTCAGCATTTCAATTCTTCTGAGTATGGTTTATATAATTTTGTTACATCATAACATTCTTATTTAGGTTGAAAAAAAACATGTGCCTATAGACATTAAACCTTCATTGTTGAAATCTCTAACTGATCCAAAGGATCAACTAGGCCTTAAAATGGTTTTATTTCAAAAGATTCAGGCCTTGAGTCTTACCCTTTGTCAACTATAAAATACTTTAATGTCATGATTTAAATGGTAGCTGATGGACATCTGGAAGCTCTTCCATTAGTTACAATAAAGTGAGGTCAATAATTTAATATTTGCTTACTGTTGTCATTTGGTGTTGTGCAGCAAGAAAGGTAAAATGTAACTAGCAGGAGTGTGAACATGAATAAATAAATAAAAATAAATTACAATATTGCCATTCTCCAAGTATTTTCTTAAATAACAATAAATTGCTTATGTTATTTTAATAAAAACATTTATATTAAATTGACATTTCTGTGTCTGGATATTTGAATGCTGCTGACCCTTAAATCTTGATGTATTGTTGAGCTGTCACCATTGCTCTACGCCTGTCTTTGCTTGAAATATGCAAAGCTCTTGAGGGTCATTTTAGGTATTTGTTTCACTCACCGGATTGGAAAGCTTAACTTATCAACTTGATCTTCTTTCACAACTTTGGACACCAATATGTGGGTTCTTAAGTCTAAATGCCGAGTATATCCTTTGCACAATGAGTTACTACCTTGTGTTGAGTGATGGACTGAAGAGCATAGAGGTCAATCTAAGAGGTTTACAAAGTGCTTTTCTTGTGTGAACATTTACTGGCTAAATGTTCTACTCCATTTGGCCTCCAAAGATCACTTAAGAGATTAGTTTTGCCTATGTATCTGGTGCCTCTTTTGTATTTCATGATAAATCCAACATGTAGAACTGTATTCAATTCCTTCCAAGCTCTTTAACACCAAGTCATCATTAGTAATGTCCAAGTGACAGCAACATATATGGACAGGGCCGCTATCAGGACAGTACTACTGGTACTGCCCTCAGGGGCCCGGCTACAATTATGAAAAATAGGGGCCTGTCCGCTTCTCAGCAACTTTAAACATTTGAATGAGGGCCCCAGCGTTAATCAATTGGAGAAAGGAACTGACCCTGCAATGTAATATAATGTTATATAATGTAATATAATGTAATATAATGTAATAGGACCCGTTCCTTACTCTGAAGTAACTAACACTGGGGCCCTGAGAGGAATTACAGAAGGGGATGATTCAGCATGAGAAGCAGAAGCTCCGTGTGGAGGGATCCCACCCTCAAGACACATCCTTCTCTACATAGCGGACTGGACCTGCAGGCTGGTGAGTGTCCACCCTCTCCATCCTGCTTCCCATCCCTCCTGACCCCACTTGTAGAATATATAAAATATGTTAAATGGCGCAAGTTTTCCTGCGAGATTTGAGCCGCGATTATGAAAATTGCATAAAAAGATTATACAAAACATGAAAAAATAGTGCTGCTAGGCTATAGTCATAGTGCGGTCACATCACGTTTTTGCATCGATTTTTCAAAAATTGTGGTAAAAACATGGGATTTGACCGCACTGTGTAAGTAGGCTAAGGCCTTATTCAGACAGCCGAGTTCGGTCCGTGATACACGGAGCGTGTATCGGCTGTATTTCCCAGGCCGACCACAATCCAGGGAGCAGGACTCCTAGCATTATAGTTATCAATGCTGCTAGGAGTCCCTGCCTCTCCGCGGGAATACTGTTGCATAATGTAATGATGTTTTCAGTACGGGACTGGGACAGTATTCCCAGGGGAAGGGAGGGACTCCTATGATTATAGATAACTATGATGCTAGAAACCTGGCTCCCTGGACTGTAGTCGGTCCGGGAAATATGGCCGATACACAGTACGTATATCACAGACCGATCATGGAGGTCTGAATAAGGCCACTTGTCCCCTATTTTTGGTGCGGATTGCGCACTGAAAATGCACTACAAATTATAATATAAGGAAATATATATGCAGACGAACGTGTGTGAAATCAGCCGTGAATAACAGACGGTTTTCACGGCCGATTTACACCCGTGCGGGACCCGTTTTCACAGATCCCTCAGACATTAGTCTATTGCCGAATCCGTGAAAATGGACAAAAATAGAACATGTCCTATTTTTTTACAGGCCCTTCACAAGGTTCTGTAAAAACAACAGCCGCGTGAATAGCCCCATATAAATACATGCAGCTGTGAGACGGCCATTAAAAAAAAGTCCTTCACATGGACGATTAACATGTTAGTCTGACTAAACCCTAACTCATGTGAATGCGACTTTCAAAACCCCATTGCACGTGCACAGAAAAAAAATCTGCATGGAATTTAGAACGTGATGCTGATATTTAAATCCTCATCATGCCTATTATGTTGCAGAATTGTAACGTATTTCATTCTTTACAATGTAAAGGGTTAATTTGCTGTAAATCCCTAGCAAAATCTGTAAGGCTACACGCACACATTGAGGAATTTGGTGTACAATATCCGCATTAAAACCACAGGTAATTCCGCAGGTAAATCTGCATCTAAGGCCGGGTTCCCATGGGACAGATACACTGAGTAAAAACCACGCAGCATATCCGACCTGGAGCCCGCAGGACTTTCCGTTGTGGTACGATTTTTCGGATGTAAATTCTGTCGCGTAATTAAGCGCACATACCCTCTCCCTCCTCTGATGTCCGATCTCGCCGCCATGGATGATGTTTCAGGCCATGTGACGCTTCATCCTGTCATAGTCCCTGAGCAGAGCGCTAGTAGAAGGCTCCAGCCCTGGGAAAGCTTCTGACGGCACTGTCCATTTATGGACAGTGACATCAGTAGTTTCCCCAGGGCAATTCCCCGGGCGATGTATGCCATACAGTGGGATACGTTTTGGCTAAATAGATCAAAATCCAGGGCATTAACCAGTTACTGCCTACTCCATGGTTTCGTTTACTCTAATTGACATCAGCACCAAAATCAGTTAATGCGTATAACATACAAACGTGAGTGCCACACTTTCCGTTGCCCACCCCTGGTAAAGGAAGGCAGGGCCCAGATATCTTGGCTGTATGGGGCCCAGAAATTCCTGATGGCGGCACTGTATATGGATAGGGGGAGGGATAATCGCAGTGCATTTTGAGAAAGCTGTCTGCAAGGCATTGTTGGGAAGCCCATCTGAGGTCACTGAGATCATGGGATTCTTTTTTTTAATCTGTAAAACAGCAGCCGGCTGCCATTTTGCAACAATTCATGCACTGAGAACGCCAAAAGTTTCAGAATTAGCCGAAAGTAAAACTTTTGGAAAATTCAGACCGAATTAGATTTGCGTAGAATTGATTTGCTCATCTCTATTCTCAATACTATTCATTTTTAGAAGTATTTAAATGCTGACAGGGATATTTGTTTCTTAATTTGAATATTAATAAAAGTAAAATTTGAATACATCATGCTTACTTTGTCTGCCGTTCCTTTTCCAAGTTTGAAAATATTTGCATAACACCACACACATTTTTTACAAAGAATTTCACTGTTGACTTATCTGTCCATAGAATGATCCAAACTGCATGGGAATAATTCAGAATTGTTTGGGATGTGTAATGAGCATTTAAGTTTCTCATAGCACTGGTTTCATCTGACAAAAATCCAATTTCTGCCCAGCATCTTCCCTATTGTGAAGTCAAGGACACTGACCTAACAGAGACTACATGTCTGCACTTCTTGAAGGATGTTTTGTGACTTACTCGAGCTGTTGCCACATCTTTGGAGTAAATCTGGTAGATTATCATCTCTTGGGAAGTAACTGTTCTATTCTATTCTATAGATAGATAAATAAATAAGTACTTTATTAATCCCATGAGGAAAATTTCCATGCCGACAGCAACTAACATAAAAACATTACAAAAATATATTATACATAAAATTGCATAACAATAAAATACTTAATAAAAAAAAACAATAAAAATTAAATACAATGACCTGCCTTCCAGTGACCAACCTTCTTATTTGAAGATATTGGGGAAGATTTACTCTTGAACCTGCGCCAGAATTCTGGCCTAATTTGCACCTTCTTTTTGGTGCAATTAATTTTAGACACATTTATCAATAAAATGCGCCTTAAAGAATAGATGTAAATGGGAAATGGGAGTAGGTTAAGATGCACTAAAATGCACCAAAATTTAAGTCTACAGTAAGCCAACCAAGAGGTGGTATAAAGTTAGACAGTAGTGTCTAAACGTGCGCCAAATTTATCATCCAGCATGAGCCACTGTGATAAATTTGGCCCAACTGGTCAATTTCTTAGCTGTCTGAATTTAAGACAGTATTAGTAAATCTACCCCACTGTCTTTCCCTGTGGATGAAGAAGTTCTAGAAGCATAGAAATCGGTTTTTAACCCACTGAGGGTTGATATAGTTCAATATTTTCCATATGTTGGAGGTAACAGGTTTGATATACAGGATAGTGAGGTTAAGATGCAGCAATGGTTGCTACAGTCATGTCTGTCTATGTTCAATTAGCTGTATATAAATATCAATTAAATAGGGTTACTGGTTGATTATTTGAGGGGTAACTTTTTTCCACAAGGATGATATGGGTGTTCCCTGTAATAAATGCAGCAAAAATGTTCTCTTTGGGAAAAAAGTTACATGAAACCTCGCGATCTTCGCAAAAAATCTCTGCATGTCGTCACACAAAGCTCTAACCGTATGTAATTCTTCAGGTTCACTTTGTCTAATATCACATTTTGTTTAAAGATGAGAAACAATTCCAAGGACAAATTTACAATAATGGGGGATATTATGTTATATGATAGAATAAATATAAAACATATGTTGTTTGAAGTTTTATTGTTTTCATTTCTCATTATATGCTAGGGGTTGTTTTAAAAAATTGGCCAATGTAGAAGGGATGCAAAAAAAAAAGAGCCATTGCTCAACTCACGGATCCCCTTCGTTCCAGCGCCGCCGCTTCGTTTCTTCCCGCTGCTGTGTTTTAACATAGCTGCAGCGATGATGTGCCCGTATACCCATATGATCCGGCAGCCAATCTAAGGGCTCACAGAAACCTATAGGCCTATACTGTACCATTGTATGCCTCAATTTTAGGCACATACATACAGTAATGAATCCATGAGAAATAAATTGTGGAACAGTGTGTTCCATCTCCTGCAGTATAAGGGTATGTCCACACGTTGCGGAAACACTGCGGATTTTCCGCAATGGCTTTCATTGGGGAAAATCTGCAGTGTAATACAGTAGAAGCAGAGTGTATGAGACTAGATCTCATCCACACTATGCATAACAAATCTGCCGAAAAACCATTCATAAATTGACCTGCGGTGCGGTATTTTAATCTGCAGATTGCCAATTTATGCTTCGGAATCGCTGCTGTTCTGTTGCAGGTTTTTCAATGGGGAGGTAAAACCCACAACAAATAGCAAATGTTGCAATTTCTGTGGCGGAAAAGCTGCGATTCTGCTGCAAATATCGCAACTCAGAAAAAATACCTATTTATACTTACCCAGACCTCCGTCCAGGCCAGCCTCGTGGGATGACGTTTCATCCCATGTGACTGCTGCAGCAAATCCCAGGCTGCAGTGGTCACATGGGATGAAGCATCGTCCCAGTGGGTCGGGCTGCACAGACAACAGAGGGACGCGTCCGCATGACTACGGAAATCGGGGAAAGTATAGGCTTTTTTGGGGGTTTTATTGGAAATGTGATTTGTTGATTGATTACTTAGACTCTATGTTGTATTCAGGTGGCTATATATGTTCAACTGTCACTGTTATGTAATGCTGCTGTGACTGAATTATTGTTTAGCTATAAATGTATAAATGTTCAATGTCAATGTTATATAATGCTACTGTTGCTGAATTATTGTATATCTTTACTATATAATTTGTTTTGAACAAGTTGACTGTTGTCTGGGCGTAGAGCCAGCATTGTTCTGGACTAGTTTTGTGATTTTGATTCTCTAAAGGTCTGGGGGTGGCCACTCCAGGTTATTAGGGGGGGGCTCAAATAAACAATACGTGCACATGCACTGGATATTGCCACGTTGCATAATGTGCCAAAGGTTTAAATTGGGGACTTTCTCTATGGCGATTAGAAGCTGGTACCTGCAATTCTGAGGGACGCCTCTATGCAGTGTGGAATTTCCCGCTTGAGTTCTCTGATCAGCACCGAGGGGGCTTCCCGGTTGATGACCTGTCAGATGATGCTTAACTCAGTGATGATGTAAGTAACCTTTATCCTTTGTATATCTTTACATAAGTAGGACATTATTTCACCAAAGAATATTATTGCTTAATATTGAATTTAATAAACTATAATTAATTTATTATAAGTATCAGTCTCTCTTTAAAGGGTATACGAACCCAACTTCTGTAGCAGTTGGCAAAACAACATTTCGCCTGAAAAACTGCACCACAATTTGGTGCGGTTTTTCTGCCGGAATCCCCTGCGGGCTCCAGGGCGGATGCACTGTGCACTTTAACGCAGTGTATCCGCCCTGTGTGAACGTAGCCTAATGGCGGTATTCTCCTGCAAAGTCGGCTTCTGAACAGATTCCCTGAGCTCCCCCTTCAATGATCAGCTAGAGCGCTCCTGAAACGCTTTCTGTCCAATCAAAGATAAAACTGTGTAGCTGTAAAGTTATAGCTGCTCTGTCCTCTCTATCCCCTCCCTGCACTAATCTCTGATCAGTGCAGGGACAGAACAGGAAGCAGAACAATCAGTGTTCAGCTTCCTGTAACAGCCTGGATTATGGTGGAGCCTGCAGAGGAGAGTAACCACTAGACTACAGATATGAAAGATTAACCCTTCACTTCCCAACACCATGGATCCTAAAATAAACCCCTTCCCTGCGTTAGACCACCAGGGATCCTAAAATTAACCCATTCACAGACGTAAATCACAAGGTATACATGACATTAACCCCTTCACTTCTCTAGACCAACACTGATGCAGACATTGACCCCTTCACTGCCCTATACTTGGATACTGTATAATACTATTTACCTGGATGCTATGTGGCCCTGTGTATCTGTCTTCTGTATGGCTATTAGGCCGCTGTACATTAAAAATTTTTTCTATTTTGTTCTGTATCACCCGGCTTAGAGGGAATAGTGCTCATGACCCTAACTGCCCCACTCACTGCCCCAGTACTCCACGGATACTGACATTAACCTCTTCACTGCCTTTGATTACCAGGGATTCTGACACTAACCTCTTTATTGCCATAGACTACCGGGGAGGCTAGTATTAACCCCTTCATTGCCCTAGATCACCAGGGATACAGACATAAACCCCTTTACTGCCGTAGACCCCCGGGATACTGACTCTAACCCCTTCACTCTCTTAGACCTGGATGCTGTATATTACTATTTACCTGAATGCTATGTGGCCCCGTGTGTATGGCCTTTGTGTGGTTGATTATTAGAATACATTAATATTTATCTGATGCTATTCTATAATGCCCCACTTAGAGGGATCAGTACCCGCATCCCTAACCACCCTGAAAGGCTTAGAGGTGAGATTGCCTTGAGGTCCATAATACAAAGCCATAAAGACTTGTCCAATCAGTCCAGAGCACTTCTTTTTCATGCCAATATTGTGTATTTAATGGATAGAGAATGCCGACAGTGTTCAGTACACAGTATTCCCATGCGAGGTGGTTCTGTGCCGACAGTGAAACTTTATTCACATAAAACCAGAAAGTCCCTTTTCTAGCACACCTGTGATTGGGCTGCAGGTATAACATTAACAGTAATACTTGGAATAGTCACTGTGACATATACAAAGTGAATTATAAAGTGTAAAAGGACATTTTGTTGCATGCCATGAGTAAAATTGGCGGCTTCAGGTCTTTTAGTCTTTCATTTCTAGTATTTTGCAGGATTCTATTCCGGATTATGTAAGAAATTAGCTTCCATAATGACTTGGTGTAACATTAACCCCTATTAATCTCTGAAAGTCTGTGAAATAACTGAACTGTTGAGATTAGACTGAACAATAATGCAATACTTGATGCTGGTTTCCAAGCTTTAAATTACTTATGTGCACGGTTAACCAAGCAATAGCTGAAATGTTACATTTTTCAGGTGATTTAAATTACTGATGAACTTCAGTTTATGTGTTTCAATTATCTTTGATGCATCTGTCACTTTGGATACATTAATAATTGTAAATGAGCCTTAAAGGGTTTTTCAGGTATACAAAATAAATTAACTTTCCTATATTTTTACCTGTATGAATCAATTATGCCACTTTCAGCCTCCACCAGTGTCCACATTCCCTGACTCTCCTTTGCTTATTTGCTGACATAATAATGTGTAATTTTGTAGTGTTGTCACTGCAGCGGATTGTGTGTTATTACCACACTCATGTTGTCCCTATGGCTATAAGGAATACGTAGGTATATACCAAAGTTAATCATTTTTACATCTCACTCTGATGGTAGACTTTAAGAACGAGCAGCTGACTAGGTAAGTATTTATGTTTAATATGGTGACTTTGTTTAGGGTTCAGGGGAAAGTCGACGGGTGACGTTACAATACCTCCGACTGTGAACACCATTTAATTTTTACTTCCAATTCATTTCAAAATATATACTAAAGGTGCTGTCTAAATGAGAAAACACATTTTCATATACTGTATTGAGGAATTCTGAGTTAATAGTGGGGGGTTCCCTATTCAGATCCTCATCTTGAGACCAGAACGAACGAAGAGTGGCTACAAAGAGCATATTTCACTTTTGGAGGAGACGTCCTGTCCTGTATTACACAGATTTTCCCACAGCTGACTGCTGGGTGTTCCTGCAGGGGACACTTTGTGATCTGCTTATTGACAAGGTGCCCTTCTCAAACCCTTCAATAAGTTACTTTTTTTGATACAGAGCATTAAGTGCCCTGTTCCCCTTCACCCAGCCATAGAGTTCAATAACACATGACTGCCTGCAGAAACCACTAAGTCAATAGAAGTATAAAACCGTATGTAGTGGCAACTGAAGGCAGACAGAAATTATTATTTTTATTTTATGGATGTATGAAGATAAGCAGGGAGTTAAGAGCTCTGAATAAGAAATACAGAGCTCTTATGTCTATGAAGTTAGTGTAAAATGATAGTTTTGGATCAGACAACAGTCACAATAAAAGCACATTATAAATGTTATGTTCTTTTTCATTAGCTCATAATTATACATTTTTATTATAAACTAACTCTGCCAGTGTACTCTGCTTTCTGAAATTTGTCTGCATGACTGTAAAATAAACACTGGCAAAAAAAAAATGAATCATATTTTTACTAGTGACACTTCGTAATAATAGTTTTTTATATTATGTTTTTTTTAGTTATTCGTTGTTCTCTAGATATTAGCACAAAGCCTTATCAAACGGATCCTAAATATAACCTTCGAGGAAAGCAACCAGTCATGTAAGCAGTGGCGAAACTACCGAAAGGGCCCCCCTGCATGGCCGGAGGCTCCGCTAGCAGCCGCTATGGCTGCTACAGCGCGACGCCACTGAAGGGGTTGTTCCTACAAAAGACATGCATCCCCTATCCACAGGATAGGGGATACATGTGTGAACGCTGGCAGCGATAAGGAGCACGGGGGACCGAAAGTCCCCTGAAGTTCTCCATGACAAACCTCGGACTTCCGGGGTCTGTCGACAGCTCCATAGAAATGAATTGTGCACCGGTCGCACTTGTGTGCATGTGTGACCAGCGCTCCTTTCATTTTTATTGAACTGCGTAGACCCCGGAAGTCCGAGGTTTGTCATGGAGAACTTCAGGGGACTTTCGGTCCCCCGTTCTTCTTATCGCTGCCAGCGATCACACATGTATCCCCTATCCTGTGATAGGGGATACATTTCTTTTGTAGGACAAACTATAGGCCGTTTTTCATTTTGGGGGGGGGGGATTGGGGGTTGTATGGCGTTATCTACAGGGGGGTTTGGGGCTGTATGGCGTTATCTACAGGAGGAGCGCTGTATGGCATTATCTACAGGGGGGCTGTATGGTGCTATCTATAGGGGGTGCTGTGTGGCGGAATCTATAGGGAGGCACTATCTACAAGGAGGGGTTGTGTGATACCCAGGGGAGGGGGGCCCCAGTCAAAAGTTTGCTATGGAGTCCAGTCTTTCCTAGTTATGCCCCTGCATGTAAGTCATGTATAACACATTAAGGGAAACATATATATACAAATATCACATAAAATTATGGTGGTTATGCTAATAAAGTACAGGGCAACATAATTGTAAGTGTCTACGGTGACACCAAATTTTCATCAGGATCAATCATGCAGATCGAGTAAGCAATGTGCTCCATTTTTCAAATAAATGGAGACTGCCATTCATATCTGAAGGAAACAATGATATCTTCAGAATATTAACATAAGCAACAAGAAATAGTCTGCGTTTCATTATAAGAACAGTTCTATGTCCAAAGATTTTCCGCAGTTAGAACTGAATCACCTTCATTGGGGCAATAACATTAATGGCCTTCGAATTGTGTAACGGTGACCAAACTTTATCAAATTTCTCTGGGCAGCTCCCATTTATTTTTTCTTTCGATTTAATAAAGTAAAAATGATAGTCATCTATAATCTATCTATAGTCATCTATCTATGCATTACTATCAGATTAAGGGTTATTCTTTACTACATTCCCACAATGCAGAAGAATTTTATTATTATTGGTAATGTATATAGAGAAATTACATGATAGACGATTCATCTTGTTGCGGTTTATTGTTTACTCATTTCCTCCGCTACATTTATTTGTATTGATTGGATTTCTCTGATGGAAACGACTGCAAACCTTTTTACACAAAGCATCACTCATGCATTAGAGCAATATTTCTGCGGTTCTGTGGGATCAGGTATAGTGTTTTTTTCACCTTAAGCAGTGGGATCAGTCTGGATCTTGACTGTGCTGTTTATGGTCAACCACATAAATAACCCATTGCGTGTAAAATGGAATTTGCTTATTAGCCCACATGGTACAAAACTTTAAAGACCGAAGGCAATGGCTTCATAAAAAGGCTATATAAATTATAGTAAATATTGGTAAAAAAGAAATCATACGCTGTTGGCCGACAAAGTCTGATAATTTAATGCCAAAAATAATCCAAGATTGTTCTCACAGTTGTATGATTTGGTAGCCCTCTGCTTTATAGTGAATACATAGTGCAGTGTACACAGCCAAGTTTGCCAGTAGAAGTAGAGGGACTTGAGACATATAAAGTCAGTAGCAGAAAGATGATCAATAAGTGTTGGTGAAGTATCTCATATCCCAATGATCTCTTAAAGCAGCAGTATTGTATAAAACAAATCAGCTAATCTACATGGTGTCTAAAGGTGGCCATACACATTAGATTAAAGGGGTTACCTGGGGGACCAAAAATTGCAAAAATTGCATTGCATTAATATTTTTATGTAAAAATAAATCACTTACTAATGTACTTTTATTTAAAATTCGGTACAAAATGGTGCAGTTCAAACCAAGTGAATTGTTCCCTGAAATCCTGTAGCTTTTCTAATATTGATGACGCGCCGGCACGGCACCACGTAACTGAGGACTTGCTTCCTGTGCTGTTCGTGTCGGCGTGTTATCAATGGCATGACCACAAGGGGCTGCCACATTGCCTATTGCTGGAGTCCGAGAGGAGAGCATCAGCTAGTGTTTTGCTCGGGACTCCAGCACTGCGCCCGACATTTTGTCATTGACTTCGGGGGTTTCCTATAATTGGAGTTCCTCAGCAGAGCATCAGCTGATGCTCTGCCCGGGAACTCCAGCACTGCTGCCAACGTCACTGTCACTGCAGTGTCACTGTCCATATTTGAACAGTGACGTCGGCAGCAGTACTGAAGTCCCCGGGCAGAGCATCAGCTGATGATCTGTTCGGGGACTCCAGCGATAGGAAACCCCTGAAGTTACTAACCATATATAGACAGTGATGTTGGCAGCAGTACTGGAGTCCCCAAGCAGAGTATCAGCTGATGCTCTGCCTGGGGGCTTCAGTAATGCTGCCGACATCACTTTTAATATATGGACAGTGACAGTGATGTTGGCAGCAGTGCTGGAGTCCCGAGGCAGAGCGTCAGCTGATGCTCTGCTCGGGGACTCCAGCGATACGATACCCTTGAAGTCACTGACCATATATGGACAGTGACGTTGACAGCAGTATTGGTGTCCCCAAGCAGAGCATCAGCTGATGCTCTGCCTGAGGACTCCAGTACTGCTTCCGATTTCACAGTCCATATATGAACAGTGGCAGTGATGTTAGCAGCAGGGCTGGAGTCCACAGGCAGAGCATCAGCTAATGTTCTGCTCAGGGACTCTAGTACTGGTGCCGACATCGCTGTCCATATATTGATAGTGACAGTGGCAGCAGTGCTGGAGTCCCCAGCAGAGCATCAGCTGATGCTCTGCTGGGGACTCCAGCAATAGTTAACCCCTGAAGTCACTGACCATATATGGACAGTAACGTCGGCAGCAGTACTGGAGTTCCTGAGCAGAGCATTAGCTGATGCTCTGCCTGGGGGCTTTAGTAATGCTGCCGACATCACTTTTAATATATGGACAGTGACAGTGATGTTGGCAGCAGTGCTGGACTCCCGAGGCAGAGCGTCAGCTGATGCTCTGCTCGGGGACTCCAGTGATAGGATACCCTTGAAGTCACTGACCATATATGGACAGTGACGTTGACAGCAGTATTGGAGTCCCCAAGCAGAGCATCAGCTGATGCTCTGCCTGGGGACTCCAGTACTGCTTCCAATGTCACAGTCCATATATGAACAGTGGCAGTGATGTTAGCAGGAGGGCTGGAGTCCCCAGGCAGAGCATCAGCTAATGTTCTGCTCGGGGACTCCAGTACTGCTTCCGATGTCACAGTTCATATATGAACAGTGGCAGTGATGTTAGCAGCAGGGCTGGAGTCCCCAGGCAGAGCATCAGCTAATGTTCTGCTCAGGGACTCCAGTACTGGTGCCGACATCACTGTCCATATATTGACAGTGACAGTGGCAGCAGTGCTGGAGTCCCCAGCAGAGCATCAGCTGATGCTCTGCTGGGGACTCCAGCAATAGTTAACCCCTGAAGTCACTGACCATATATGGACAGTGACGTCGGCAGCAGTACTGAAGTTCCTGAGCAGAGTATCAGCTGATGCTCGGCCTGGGAACTCCAGTACTGCTGCTGACATCACACTTCCATATATGGACAGTGACAGTGACATTGGCAGCAGTGCTGGAATCCCCGGGCAGAGCATCAGCTGAATCCCCTGAAGTAACTGACCAAATGTCAAGAGCAGTCCTGGAGTCCCGAGCAAAGCAAAATAGAAATGATTAATTTTAAAACATCTATCATGACAAATGTATTTAAACATTATATCCTACCCGTACCAAGTGAATATTTTTATTCACACCTCCAAATATCAAACCAGGGTGTTTATTTGACATGTCCTCTTCCAGGACTGTCTAGCTTGATGTGTGTTTTGAGGAGTAAATGCTAAGGGCAGTTCCTTGCTTTAAGACAGTAGGTATCTCTGGGAATCTATGTGGGTAATGGCCAGGGACGCCCACAGCCTCTTAATCACAAGCTGTACTCATTCAAATTTAAGGGTAGGGCCAGCAAAAAAAACAAAAAACACAATAAATGTGCATATCCTTGAAGTATTAATAGTATTTAATCCCAGAATTACTTTTTGAACAAAATACTTTCTAGACATTATGAGAGCATTAAATGTAGTTAATATCTTAATCGTTGTTTGAAAAATTCCATGTCACCAAGCAACTGTCAACACATGCCAGCCACACTCCTGTGGTTGCTTATTTCAGGTCCAGGGTTTCCCAGCAATCCATTGACACTTGCAGTTATCTGTTTTATAGTTTTGCGTTATTTTAAGTTACATTCCTTTTTTGTCCTTTCCAGCACTATCAGTCTACTGCTCTTATCTTCTCTGTGTAATACAATATAGTAATGTTCAGTGCCTCTCTGGTGCTCTGTGTCCATATCACAGACAGCAATGAGTACATGAAATTTTGACTTTTGGGTGTGCTCCATGCTATCGTGTAAAGAATACAATGTTCTTATTCTTGCAGTTCTTCTCTTCAGCAGGTCTTATAAAGGGCACTGATCTCTGAATTGACTTCTAATATTCTTATTATTTACAGCAGGGAGTACATCATTCCTAATAATACAGTTCTCAACTGCTGCACAACCTCTTTTTGAAGAACCTCTGACATCAGTATGTTATGTTTATACAAATATTATTCCCAGGAAAATTCCTTTTCACATGTATTATACAGTTCTAACAAACCTTACCTCTATAGATGGAGAGCAGGAAGCATGACTATTCCTATAGTCATATCACTGCAGTAATGAAAAAGTGGAACTAGCTAGGCAGGTATTCCGGGACTACCCACATCTGGAGCCGATCCAGATCTGAGGGATGCTATGGGAATATGAAGTTGGGTAAATTAATGTTTTCATTATGCTGCCTGTAATGATAGATTAAAGTGAAGAAAAAATATACTCCAGTCCATATCAAAGGAGAAAAAAAAAAAAAACACACTTGAAGGCTGGTGAACTGATTTAATATTAACAGCAAAAAGGAGAAAAACAGAAGTTTAAACAGAAAAAACATACAAAAGCAAAACACTGCTTAGGAAGTGAAACAAATGTAAGAAAGACAGACTGTTCTTCAGCAGGGCTCCATTGAAATCTCTTGATGCATAGCTGCCTTAGGGAACAAAATGAGCAAAGTAAAAAAGAAAAACTGTTCCTTTGACTCTTAGACATGTCAGCCTGTCAGCAGAGGTTGTTTGCCTAAGGCTTTAATACATTTCTGGGATGTGAAAGAACCTAAAAGCTGTGATAGGAAATGTTGTAATTCAACCAATATTTGGTTAGAAATCCTAGTCTTTCAATACACCTACCACAGAAGTGTGCTAAGAATCAATATAGGATTAAAACACTTTACAATTTATTCTCCTTATGTCTCTTATTAATGAGGCGAGAGGTTTTATATTCCTCAGAGTGCAATTGTTTTCCGTGTAAATGTTATACTACAGATTTGAAGCCAAAAAAGCTTAGAGAACTGATGCTATATAAAAGCAGTGACTGATAAAACATTTTAAAATGTTGCCCTCTGCAGTGATAGACATTACAAATTTTACAGCAGTCAGTAGTTAGAGGTCTATGATTCGCAGTCTGTAATTTGCAGGGATTGGAAGCAGTAGGAATTACAAAATATGTTAGCACAGTAATTCCAAAATGTCTTCCTGCCAGGGAACCCCAAACCAGTTAGAGACTCCACTGCGGAACCATAATCTGTTCTCCATATGCGGCTGTCGTGTTGTCCATGGTGATGTTACTTTTATGGGTTGCAGTTAGTCATGTTTCCTGTATACTACAAGAGATAAAAAGGGGTCCTGCTGCTACAGCTCTGCAAAATTCACGGTGCGACCGAATCACGTTTATTGCCACAATTTAGCGAAATTGCCACAAACTTCGAAAAATCATAGCAATAGCACTGTGTCAACAAACTCTCACAACTCCAACTCTTAGGCAAGAGGCTAGTGTGAGTGTGTGCCCAAATTTACATGGATTTATCTAGTGAGTGTGTTGTCTGTGTAAGCATATATGTAGCGAGAGTGACACATGTATGCCTATATTTGTATATGAAGTGAGCATTTTTTTTTACTTGCATTGATTATGTATATGTGTGTAATATATAAACACTGTGTAGCAGTATTAATTCACAGCCATAATACAAACACAATTTAATGTCCATATTACAATGGCAACACCCAGACCCTCCCGAATTTCTATTGAACTTAGATAAAGGCAAGACCCTACAGTGACCTAAGTTCAGTCCAGTAGAACCACAGGAGATCTGTGTGTTGAGGTCATAATATGGTTGTTATAATGCAGCGATATTACGGCCATGTGAAACGGCTTACATTACAAGTCACTTTCGGTGTATAGCCATGCCCTCAAAAACACACTACTTTTCACCCAGGAAACCAGGATGGTCTGAAAAAGGTAGAAACACTAGATTGGAACGACCTAATTTCTCAATAAACTTTTAGTAATGAGGAGACAACTTTTGAATATGAACTTATATTTGGGAGCTCACTAATGTTCCTGGCACAACAGCCTTTCTGGAGGTAGCCAGTTATTTTAATACAGACTTTTAACGGTTCTCTAGTGCAACGTAGTCTTTGTCATAATGCTGGTTAGGGTAACAAACAGTAGTTGCCAAGTTTGAAAGCTGTGCAGCATTAAATGAGAATAAGACGTATTGTTTCAGATTGAAAACAGTGCAGCAAACAATGAGCATTCACTGTGGTTTGCGTTCTGAAAGTTCATTTACAAATAGCAATGAGAAAATTTTGACCTTTTATGGAAATGCTGCACTAGTAATAGCTCTTAAACATTAAATATGGTCATTGTTTAAAAGCAATGTTGACTTGCAAACCTATGTTCTTAATTATGATTTTATTGATACATCTCAAAATAAGAATATTGATGCCGCTTCAATGTGTTCAGAGAATTTTGTATTCCGAAAAAACTAATTGAAAAGGCACAACTGTGTCAATAGAGGACAAACAACCCTCTTGAGATTAGAGCAATAATCAACGTGTTAGTTTCCTAGAAAATAGAAATCTAAGACTGAAATATACTAATTTCATACAGATTGGTAAATAGTTTTTTTTAAGAATATACCAAACTGAAAACTCAATAAAGAGAGAAAAAGATTTAATCACCTTTCTTCTCCAGAGTTTACTGAATCGTTGCTACAGGCCCCAGAACCACACTTAAAGAGGCTTTGTCACCAGATTTTCAAACCCCTATCTCGATTGCAGCAGATCAGCGCTGCAATGTAGATTACAGTAACGTTTTTTTTTTCAAAAACGAGCATTTTTGGCCAAATGATGACCATTTTTATATTTATGCAAATGAGCCTTTCTTAAGTACAACTGGGTGTGTTTAAAGTTAAGTACAAGTGGGCGTGTATTGTGTGTGTAACATCTGGGCGTTTTTACTTGTTTTACTAGCTGGGCGTTGTGAATAGAAGTGTATGATGCTGACGAATCAGCATCATCCACTTCTCTTCGTTAACACCCAGCTTCTGGCAGTGCACAGACACTGGTGCCGATGTGTCCTCGCTCGTCCGACACAATGCAGAACCTGGGGCAGGAAGTGACGTCACAGCGTGATCTCTCAAGAACACGCTGTGTGTCTGTGCACTGCCAGAAGCTGGGTGTTAACGAAGAGAAGTGGATGATGCTGATTCGTCAGCATCATACACTTCTATTCACAACGCCCAGCTAGTAAAACAAGTAAAAACGCCCAGATGTTACACACACAATACACGCCCACTTGTACTTAACTTTAAAGGAACAGTGTCACCAAAATTTTTTTTTTAATATGTTAAAGATGTTAGTGCTTTATTAAAAACGTTTGGATAAATTTGTGTGTTTGTGTGTTACTTTTTTTTTTTTGACACTTTTTCTTCCCTATGGAGGCTGCCATTTTTTTTTCCATTTCTGTATGTGTCGATTAGCGACACATACAGACATGGAATACGGCAGCTCCAGTCCCATAGGGACTGCGAACGGGGCCCGTTCCATCCACTATCGTGTACGCCGCTGTGTGGGAACAGCGCATGCGCTGCTCCCACACAGTTCAATTTGAAATGCGCGCCGTCCGGCGCCATTTTCCTGTGGACCGGAAGTCGCGGCCTGACAGTAAGATTACTACTTCCGGTCGCGGCTTCCGGACTTGTGCACATGGAGCAGCGGCAGCAGATGGAGCGGATGGACCGGAGGGAGCGGCGGTGACTGGAGCAGGTAAGTTATTTCTATGTATGTTCGTGTTTCAGTGTGTGTTTACTACTGTATGTAAACCTACTACACTGTGTGTTAGCTCAAAAAAATGGCGACACACAGTGTAGGAGGTTAGACCGTTCAAACCCCTCGTTTCTCCCGGCACTAGCCAGGATAAAGGAGGGGGGGATGCTGAGAGCTCACTAGAGCGAGGGATTTTTACCCAATTTTGCAGCATAAAGCAATGTGGTTGCTTTACCACATACAATGCTGCAATTTTGGGAACGGCTCCATCTAGTGACCAGTGCTGGGAAATATTATAAATTGAATCCAATTTATAATATTTCCTGACTCGTGAAAAAAAAAAAAAAATTAGAACAATGTTTAATCACCTATACACTAACTGTTTAACTGTCCTCCGAGGCTTCCTGTCAGTGTGACTGTCACGTCACAATGACAGTTAGAGTACATTACACTACGTGTGTAGTATAATGTACTCTAGCAGCGATCAAAGCTGCAAGTCTAAGTGTCCCCTAGTGGGAAAAGTGATAAAAGTAAAAAAAAGATAATAAAAATGTTTTAAAAAGGTGTAAAAATAAAAGTTATAAGTTCTATAAACAAACACTGCTTTTTCCTATAATAACTCTTTCATTATAGGAAAAAAATGAACACGTTAAAAAAAGTACACATATCTGGTATCACCGCGTTCGTAACGACCCCAACTATAAAACTATGATGTTATTTTTCTCGCACGATGAATATCCCAAAAAAAATCAATAAAAACTCCACCAGAATCGCTATTTTTTGGTCACCACCCCTCCCAAAATAGAGAATAAAAAGTGATCAAAAAGTCGCATGTACCCGAAAATAATACCGATAAAAACTACAACCCCTCCCGCAAAAAACAAGCCCTTACACCGCTTTTTTAACTGAAAAATAAAAAAGTTACGGCTCTCAGAATATGGTGACAGAAAATAAATTATTTTATAAAAAAGAGATTTTATTGCGCAAACGCTGCAAAACATAAAAAAAACCTATATACATATGGTATCGCCGTAATCGTACCGACCCGCAGAATAAAATATAATGGTCATTTATAGTTCACGGTAAACGCCGCAAAAAATAAACTAAAAAACATTGTCAGAATTGCTTGTTTTTGGTCACCCGACTTGCAAAAAACTTTAATAAAAAGTGATCAAAAAAAATCGCATGTATCCCAAAATGGTACCATTGAAAAGTACAGATTGTCCCGCAACAAATAAGCCCTCACGCAGCTCCGGTGGTGAAAAAATAAAGACGTTCTGGCTCCCAGGAATATGGCGATGCAAAATGTGCAGTGTTTTCTAAAAGCGGATAACATCCGACACCATTTATCAGTGCGACGCTGGCCACACATCTATGAATTATTATTTATTTACCGCATTATTATACCCTCTTATTATGCCCTGATGTTCTCCGCACAGATTACACATGCCCCCCACATTATAAACTGAAATACCAGCAAAACCCAAAACAGAAAAACTACCAAGCAAAATCTGCGCTCCAAAAGCAAAATGGCGCTCCCTCCCTTCTGAGCCTTGCAGCGTCCCCAAACAGCAGTTTGCGCCCACATATATGGCATCGCCATACCCAGGAGAACCCGCTTAACGTTTAATGAGGTATTTGTCTTCAGTGGCACAAACTGGGCACAACATATTATGCACTAAAATGACACATCAGTGCAAAATTGCAATATTCATACTACCCGCTGTGCATTAACCCCTTTGAGCACTATGACTTAATAGCACGTCATGGTGCGGGGGTGATGTATGGAGCGGGCTCACGTGCTGAGCCCGCACCATATGCTGCGGGTGTCAGCTGTGTATTACAGCTGACACCCGGGACTAACGGACAGGAACAGCGATCGTACGGTTAAAGAAGCCTGTAAGAATAAAAATATACTGCAATACATTAGTATTGCAGCATATTGTACCCGCGATCCAGTGATCGCTGGTACAAGTCCCCTAAGGGGACTAATAAAATCTGTAGAAGAATTAAAGTTATTAGTAGTGAGAAAGAAAAAAAAAGTTACAAAAAAAACCTTTTCCCATTTTTCTTCAAAAGTAATGTAAAAAAAGAAACAGAATTGATATCGCTACGTCCGTAAAAGGCTGAACTATTACAATATACCATTATTTAACTCGCATGGTGAACACCGTAAAAAACGTAAATAATTTAAACCGCCAAAATCGCTGTCGTTTTCGTTTTTACCGCACGGCGAAAGCTCTAAAAACTAAAACCCCAGAAAATGGAATCAGATTTTTTTCCTATATTACTATATTTTCCTATTTTTTTTTCAGTTTCCCAGTACTTTTTATGGCTCTTTAAATGGTATCAATAGAAACTACAATTCCTCCCGCAAGAAATAAGCCCTCACATCACTCTACTGACGGAAAAAGAAAAAAGTTATGGCTCTTGGAACGCGGGTAGTGAAAAACGAAAATAAGAAAGCAAAAAATGGATCAGTCCTGAAAGGGTTAATTCATTTCTAATGAAAAAAATGTATGACCCCATGTGGGGTATTTCCGTACCCGGGAGAAATTGCTTTATAAAAATTGGTTGTTTATTTCTCCTTTATCCCTTGTGAAAATGAGAAAATTCAACATTTTAGTGGAAAAAAATTGTGATATTAATTTTCTCCGAATAATTCTAATAAATTCTGCAAAAGACCCGTGGAGTCTAAATGCTCACTATACCCCTAGAAAAATTCCTTGAGGTGGGTTTCCGAAATGGGGTAACTTGGGGGGCTTCCACTGTTTTGGTCCCTCCAGGGCGTTGCAAAGGCGGCATGGCACCGAAAAACAATCCATCAAAATCCGTGCTCCAAAATCCAAATGGCGCTACTTCCCTTCTGAGCGGTGCCATGGGTCCAATCAGCAGTTTATTACCACATATGGGGTAGTGCCGTAATCAGGAGAAAATGCTTTACAAATGTTGTGGTTCTTTTTTTCCTTTATTCCTTGTAAAAATTTAAAATTTCTATGCTTTTTCAGAAAAAAAGTTGATTTTCATTTTCACTGCCTAATTCCACTAAATTCTGCAAAAAACCTGTGTGGTCAAAATGCTAACTATACCCCTAGATAAATTCCTTGAGTTTCCAAAATGGGGTCACTTTTGGAGGGTTTCCCCTGTTTTGGTCCCTCCAGGGGGTTGCAAACTCGACATGGAACCGAAAACCAATCCAGCAAAATCCGAGCTCCAAAATCCAAATGGCGCTCCTTCCCTTCTGAGTCGTGCTGTGGGTCCAATCAGTAGTTTATTACCACATATGGGATATTGCCGTAATCGGGAGACATTGCTTTACATATGTTGGGGTGCATTTTCTTTATTATTTCTTGTAAATATTAAAAATTTCTATGTTTTTTCAGAAAAAAGTAGATTTTCATTTTTACAGACTAATTCTAATAAATTTAGCGAAAAACCTGTGCGGTCAAAATGCTAACTATACACCTAGATAAATTCCTTAAGGGGTGTAGTTTCCAAAATGGGGTAACTTTTGGGGTGTTTCCACTGTTTTGGCACCACAAGACCTCTTCAAACCTGACAAGGTGCCTAAAATATATTCTAAAAAAAAAGGAGGCCCAAAATTCACTAGGTGCTCCTTTGCTTCTGAGGCCGGTGCTTCAGTCCATTACCGCACTAGGGCCACATGTCGGATATTTCTAAAAACTGCAGAATCTGGGCAATAAATATTGAGTTGCATTTCTCTGGTAAAACCTTCTGTGTTACAAAAAAAAAATGTATTAGAAATTAATTTCTGCAAAAAAAATAAAATTTGTAAATTTCACCTCTACTTTGCTTTAATTCCTGTGAAACGCCTAAAGGGTTAAAACACTTTGTGAATACTGATTCGAATACCTTGAAGGGTGCAGTTTTCAAAATGGGGCGACTTCTGGGGATTTTCTAATATAAAAGGCCCTTAAAGCCACCTCAGACTGAACTGGTCCCTGAAAAAATAGCCTTTTGAAATTTTCTTTAAAATAAGAGAAATTGCTGCTAAAGTTCTAAGTCTTGTAACGTCCTAGAAAAATAAAAGGACGTTCAAAAAACGATGCAAACATAAAGTAGACATATGGGAAATGTTAACTAGTAGCTATTTTGTGTGGTATTGCTATCTGTTTTACAAGCAGATACGTTTAAATTTAGAAAAATGCTAATTTTTGCAAATTTTTTCTAAATTGTGGTGTTTTTCAGAAATAAATACCAAAATTATCGACAAATTTTTTCACTAACCTAAAGTACAACATGTCACGAGAAAACAATCACAGAATCGCGATTGGTAAAAGCATTCCAACGTTATTACGACATAAAGTAACACATGTCATATTTGAAAAAATCGGCTGGGTACAGAAGGCCAAAACAGGCTGGGTCCTGAAGGGGTTAAGAAAGGCTCATTTGCATAAATATAAAAATGGTCATGACGTGGCCAAAAATGCTCGTTTTTAAAAAAAAATAAAGTTACTGTAATCTACATTGCTGCGCCGATCTACTGCAATACGAGATAGGGGTTTGAAAATCTGGTGACAGAGCCTCTTTAAAGGGGTTGTTCAGGATTAGAAAAAAGGGTCAACTTTATTTCAAAACAGCAGCACTCTTGTCCATGGGTTGTGTCTGGTATTGTAGCATTCAGATGACTTGCAATACAAGACAAAGGTTAAACACAGACCCTTTTACTAATTCAGGACAGTCCCTTTAAATTGTGAAGAGGGGAACACCTCACATTAGAGTTCACCAAACATTAGGGCAGATTTACTAATACTGTCCTAAATTTAGACAGCTTAGAATCAGACTAGATGTGCCAATTTTAACCAGCATGGATGATAAATTTGATGCATATTTAGACACTTCTGTCTAACTTTATACCACACTTTGAATGGCTTATTTTAGACCACTTTTCTGCTCCAAAATTTTGGTGCAATTTATGTCATCTTAAGTTATGCCCCCTTTTCCGCTAAGCAACACCCCTTGTCAGCTGACTTGCAAAAGGTGTTTAATACACTTTAGAAATGTGAGGCATGGCATGTGAGACAGAATTCTGGCGAATCTTGATTTAGTTTTAGGTGGAAATATAGCTAAGGGCACACACATTTACTTGTGATTATAATTTTTTTTTTTTTACATGTTATGACTTATTATAGTTTTTACAAAAGTAACCACAGTTTAAATATATAAGAGAAAGAAGAACACATACGTATAAGAACATGATATTGGATTACAATAATTAAAGCTGCAGTGTTTGAAATTGATTTTTGTGAATGTTGCTTATGGCATTCAATTTTAATTTTTTTCTCTGAACACCAAAGGAAGTGCTTATGAGACCCACCGTGCGGCTACACAGAACTAGTTCATGACTTAGTACTATGTACATGCAGACCAAAACACTAGTAGGTTATTAATACAACCAAAAAAGGTATAACCTCTAAAGCAGTATACAATAATTAAGTTAAATGTTATGCTCAGTATAGGCCCATGACAGTTGTAAGATCACAATTGCATCCAAGCACAGGAGTAAATCCAAAAAGTTGGGAAAATATAAAGGTAAGGCCCCATGCACACGAACGTAAAAACGCACGTAATTACGGGCCGTAATTACGGCACGTTTTTACTGGCCCATGGACTTCTACTGGCCACGGGTACCTCCCCGTATGCTTACGGGAAGGTGCCCGTGCCGTTGAAAAATATAGAACATGTCCTATTTCAGGCCATAATTACGGCACGGGCAGGCCCATAGAAGTCTAAGGGGCTCCCGTAATTACGTATGACTACGTGTGTGCACCCGTAATTACGGGAGCATTGCTAGGCGACGTCAGTAAATAGTCACTGTACAGGGTGCTGAAAGAGTTAAACGATCGGCAGTAACTGTTTCAGCACCCTGGACAGAGACTACCGATCACAATATAGATCAACCTGTAAAAAAAAAAAGACGTTCATACTTACCCAGAACTCCTGGGATGACGTTTCAGCCCATGTGACCGCTGCAGCCAATCACAGGCTACTCACAGGCTGCAGCGTTCACATGGACTGCCGCGTCATCCAGGGAGGTCGGACTGGATGTCAAGAGAGGGACGCGTCACCAAGACAATGGCCGGGTAAGTATGTAACTTTGACTTTTTCTACGGAAAGGGCTGTCCCTTCTCTCTATTCTGCACTGATAGAGAGAAGGGCTGCCGATTACTGCAGTGCAATTTTGCAGCGAAAACGTGCCCGTAAATACTTGTGGAATACTGGTGACACCGGACCCGTATTTATGGGCACAGGTCCGTAAATACTGGTGCAATACGGGTCGAATACGTGTGACCAAGGACCCGTATTTACGCCAGTATTTACGGGAGGACAAAAATAAGTTCGTGTGCATGAGGCCTCAGACTGATATGTCTCCTCTCTCTTCTATCCACTTCTGTGTTTTGTTTATATGGCATGACATATTTGTATTGACTCGCTAGGATGTTAGACAGTATTTTACATAAAAAAACGGCACACATCCTTAATAAATTAGGTGCATTTTAAAACATTTCTAAGCCCCTTTTCTAGACATTATTCAAAACTGTTGAGGTAGATGCAAAAAAAGTGTCTATAACGCATAATGAATTTTGTGCCCATCTTGTAAATTTTCTTGCTGCAATTTGCTACACACTTCTCATGCATGTTAATTAGTTGATCTCTACCACTATCTCTAGGATTTTGTATTATACCAATATAGCATTGATATGATGAGTTGAACTTTATGTACTTTTGCCCTTTTTTTAAAAAATTCTGATTTACTTTATTTTTTAATTATCCTAGTTCCAAATGTTTTCCTGAACCAGTTGTCAAAACAATAACCAGTATGCAGAACCAGGGAGAAGTGGGATCCTGACCCAGTCGCTCTTGCACTCCAATTGTATCTGCTTCTACAGGACGCAGATACAAATTAATTGTCTAACTAGCGCTGTCTGGGTAAAAGAACCATCAGTTTCCTGCCCCACCATTCAGCATTTTTTCTGTGATGCAGGCGGCATCAGAGTGCACAGAATGAGGCACTGTACACAGGGGGCACTATGTGTGGGGCACTATCTACAGGGTGTACTGTGTGTGGGGCACTATATACAGGGGGCACTGTGTGTGGGGCACTATCTACAGAAGACACTGTGCGTACCCTATCTGCAGGAGGCACTGTGTGTGGGGCACAACATAGTGGGGATACTGTGTGTGGTGCTGTATACAGTGGGCTCTGTGTGTGGCACTACCTACAGGGAATACTGTGCATGTGGCACTATATACAGGGAGCACTGTGTGTGGCTCTATATTCAGGGGACGCTGTGTGTGGCACTATCTACAGGGAGGACTGTGTGTGGCTCTATCTTCAGGGGCACTGTGTGCGTCACAATCTACAGGTGGCACTGTGTGTGATATTATCTATAGGGGGCCCTGTGTGTGGTATTGTCTACAGGAGGCACTGTGTGTGTGTGTGTGTGTGTGACACAATCTACAGGGAGCACTGTGTGTGGTACAATCTAGGGGGCACTGTGTGTGCGGTACAGTCTACAGGTGGCACTGTGTGTGGCATCTATAGGGGCACTGTATGTGTGGCAGTATTTTCAGTGGGAACAGTGTGTGGTGCTGTTATTAGAAGCACTGTGTGTGGTGCTTTAGGCTGGGTTCACATGAGCATGTTACGTCCGTAAAGGATGGAACGTATTTCAGCCGCAAGTCCCGGACCGAACACACTGCAGGGAGCCGGGCTCCTAGCATCATAGTTATGTACGACACTAGGAGTCCCTGCCTCTCCGTGGAACTACTGTCCCATACGGAAAACATGATTACAGTACGGGACAGTTGTCCTGCAGCGAGGCAGGGACTCCTAGTGTCGTACATAGCTATGATGCTAGGAGCCCGGCTCTCTGTAGTGTGTGCGGTCCGGGACTTGCGGCCGAAATACGTTCCGTCCTTTACGGACGTAACATGCTCGTGTGAACCCAGCCTTATTTTCATGGAGCTCAGTGTGTAGCACTATTTTATTCAGATGTACTGTGTATGGCGGTATATTCAGAGGTCACAGTGTATGGTGCACTAATATTCAGTGGCACAGTGCGGGGCACTATGTGGATTTTGTGATAGTATATATGTATGAAGCAAGGAGCCAAAGACATCTGAGCAGTAGATGAGATAAGAGATGTGTCGTGGCCGGAGGAAGTCATCATGAAATTGTGGGCTGGATTGAGAAAAAAAGAGAAAGTGAACGAGTCCAATTAGAGAAGATGTCACCTGTAAGTCACTAAATGTAAATATTTATTCTCCCTCTTACATTTTAGTACTGCAGTCACTGTATGATCTGCAGCAGGATGATGGGAGGTACCATTTTTTTTTGTGAAACAGCAAATCCCAGCATATCCCTACTATGGTTTAGGCCATATTGGGAGCTGTAGTTTCGGAATAAACTTAAAAGGACAGGGTTAACCTGACTTTGCAAATGATCTCTGTACTGAGCTGTACGTATGCAGGTGCTGTATTTGTTATGACCTTTGTTCTGGTTCTGCATTTGTTATGAGCTTTGTTCTGGTGCTGTATTTATGTACTGAGCTTTGTTCTGGTGCTGTATTTATGTACTGAGCTTGGTTCTCGTGCTGTATTTATGTAGCTTAGTTCTAGTGCTGTATTTATGTACTGAGATTTGTTCTGGTGCTGTATTTATGGAGCTTTCTTCTGGTGCTGTATTTATGTACTGAGCCTGGTTCTGGTGCTGTTTATATGTACTGAGCTTGGTTCTTGCAACTTATCAATTCATTAAATCTAATATAATACTCTATCTGTACACTAAAATGTTGTAATTTTGCAAAAAGCAGGGAGATTTGCCACAGAGTCCTGCACACGCAGCACTACTCTCCACCCTTCTCACAGTGCACGGCCTAACTACATGGGCTGCGTACACTATGGTACTACATGTGCAAATATAGGTCTATAAGTAATAGGTGAGTTTAATATAGAAAATGCGGCTAGCTACATTCTTGACAGGGAGCCACACAAGTTTGGAAAGTTTATAGGACATTACTGATACATGCAAAAATATGTATTTAGATTTAAATTAATATACAGTGTATTTGGAATATTGTAATTGTATTATTTGATTATTTGGGTCAGAATAATTTTTCGTGGGGGGCGTGGTCTAGCCTTGCATGTAGCTGGACGTGTGTTGCAGGAGCTCCTACCAGCCATCTTGAATAATCCTGTTTAAACCTACCAGAATTTTCGGTTGAGAGGTCCTATTGGTGGTGGTCGGACATTGGACGCTTTCTGGGAGTGTGGTGTGCGGAGATTCCGTCTTTTCTTGACCGTCTGGGGCGTTGTTTGCCTCGTCTTCCTGAGACCAGTGGAGCTGTCGGATGCCTTCTTGCAGCCACGTGGTAGTTATTCTGTTCTCTGCTGCGGAGGTCTTGGAGTTTGCACAGGACTGTCAGATCGTGTGGTGCTTTGCAGGACTTACTAGAGCTGATTCACCTGGGTCTCGTGAGTACATGATATCCCAATTATCGTTGGGGGCCACGAACAAGACGCAGATATATTGGACCCACATTAAGCCCGCACTGGGGTCCTGGTTCTTTCCTGCCTACCCTAACGAACGACATTAGGTAAAAAAAAAGTAAAGGTGGTCAGGGGGCAAAAGGGAAGGGCACTTAAGATGGCGCCGCTGTGTCAGTCAGAGAGCCCAAACGGTCCGATACGCAGAAGGAGATAGCTGCACACCTTGAGCAATATGCTCATTCCTCACCTGCGCCTTTTCAAAGTTGGTCTTCCACTACATGTATACCTGGCAATTCCTTTGACAATGTGGAGCTGGAGGTGTCTACATCTGATGTTACTGACGCTGGACGGGGATTTATATCTCCTATTGCTACTCCCTTGCCGGGGTCGTCTGCTCATTCCGACACTAGCCCTGAACCCACGCTCAAGTATGTGTTTATAGTGGTCACTCAATGTAATTCTGCCCTGTGCGCCCTTCAGATGCAAGTGGGGGGCATTATGGAATCTTTGGCAATAAGCAAGCGTGACATACAGAAAGTAACGGAACGCACGACTGCGATGGAAGAGTTAGAGGACTCGGTGACACCAGTGGTGAGAGACACGAGACTGCAAGCCAAAGAGCTTGCTGCTTTGCAGGCGAATATGGATGATCTGGAGATCAGGTCTCGCCGCAATAATATCAGATTGGTGGGGGTCCCTGAAAGGGCTGAAGGAACTAATCCTTATGAGTTTTTTGAAGCATGGCTTCAGAAGAAAATTGGCCATGCTAATTTGACACCATTATTTGCTATTGAACGGGTTCGGGTCAATAATTTGGTTTCTGATGCTTTTACTCTGGAAAGGGGCACGAAGCAGGGCTGTCCTTTCTACTCTTTGCCCTGGCCATAGAACCTTTGGCAATTAAGCTTAGAATGACTAGAGAACTAGTAGGGTTTCAGTATGGAAGGTTAGAGGAGAAAGTGGCCTTGTATGCGGATATTCTTCTTTTGTTTTTGGGACATGCGCGGGAATCCCTGTCTCAGGCTGTTTGTACTATTACTTTGGTTTGGTGCATATTCAGGTCTTACTAGCAATTGGAATAAGTCGGCCCTGCTTCCAGTAGATCCGCTAACAGATTCTTTACTGTCTAATCTGGGTATGGTACCTGTTACGGCACAGTTTAAATATCTTGTGGTGCAGATCACTCGCTGGGTTTTAGATTTTATTCCTCTGGATATGTTGGCACTTCTAGGAAAATTCAAAATGAAGACTGAAGCCTGGAGTAAACTACCACTGGGATTGGTGGGTAGAATTAGTTTGCTGAAGATGATCTTAATGCCGCAGCTGCTTTATGTACTCCATAACTCGCTGGTTTGGCTTCCTAAATCTCTGTTTTGCAGAATTAATCACATTTTTCGAGGATTTATATGGGGACGGGGTACGCCCAGTATTAAGCTTGAAACATTGCAGTTGCCTACTGATGAGGGGGGTTTAGCAGTTTCTAATCCCCAGATGTACTTTTTGGTGGCTCAATTGCAACATTTTAAAGGTTGGGGGACTCCGGATTGTGGAGTCTCAAGTGGTGCAATATTAACGTATTTGCTGGGACGTGGTTCCTTGTTTTCTCTGTTGGAAGCGCAGCGCCTTAGACTTCCTCCCGTTCCTATGCAGACCCTCTCTTTAATGCATAAAGTCTGGTGGAAGACCAGGGATATCCAGGGTATCACGGGAGTTACTCGGCTCACTCCTTTATGGCGGAATGTTACGATATGGGAGTTGTATCAATTGCAGGGATTTGAGCAGGGGGAGTCTGCCGGAGTTACTTTTATTTCGCATGTATATACGGATGGTGTTCTTAAATCCTTTTAACAGTTAAAAGATGAGTTTACTCTACCTAATACTTTCTTCTATCAGTATTTGCAGCTGCGGCATGCTTTGACTGCGCAGTGTGGAGAATCCCCACCGGAAATACAGGCTTCTGTTGTTTTGAATGTACTTGAGACTTGCGGCAATGTGAAGGATGTTATTTCGTTCTTATACGGGCAATTGTTGGGGTTTGTGTTGGAGTCTCCTCTGGATCAGGTGAGGGAAAAGTGGTCATGTGATGTGGGAAATATTTCTTTAGATGTTGGGAAAACCATATTGGCGTATGTTTCCTCGATCTCACTTAATGTGGCACACCGTAGATCTCAATTATTTTTGCTCCATAGAGTTTATTGTACTCCGGTGTTGTTGCAGAAAATGGGTCTTCTACCTGATGCGGGCTGCCCACGCTGTTTGGAGGAGCAGGTAAATCTTATCCATATGATGTGGGGGTGTTTCATCCTGCAGGGGTATTGGGAGGAAATATTTGCGTTGGTTGATAGGGTATTTGGTCTCCAGGGACCACGTGTTCCGCTGGTGGGTGTACTGGGGTACGTTGATAATCTTGAAGTTCCTGTTTTACAAAAACTGCCAATTCAAAAAATATTATATCAGGCTCGTAAGTTGATAGCTATGGGTTGGTTGGATTCCTTTGCGCCAACACACAGGGAGTTGCTTAATCATATGAATGGTATTATTCTGCTGGAGAGGGGGATATATCTCAAGTGTAGTGCTCCCAGAAAGTTTGAAGGTCAATGAACAAATTGGTTGAGGTCGCCGGGATTACCATCTACCTCTCTTATAAATGCTATGCGTTCTGGACTTATACAATAATTTTGTTATTCTTTGTTGTGGATTTAACAGGAGGCCTGGGGGCAGGTGGCGTAGGGATGGGTGACCTGTTGTGCTCGGGTGCATTTTTGTTGTGCATAGTAATCTTTGCAAGTGGGTGGGATATGTTGGGGGGTGGGGGTAGGGTTTGTCTTATGTACTGTATGTTTATATATCAGGAACAAAGGAATGTGATATTGTGACGACAGGACAAAGTGATGACAAAAGCTCTATTTGGAGAATATTTGGTTAATGTCATCTGTGTTTTTGCTTTTATGT
Organism: Rhinoderma darwinii; assembly: GCF_050947455.1. NCBI lineage: Eukaryota > Metazoa > Chordata > Amphibia > Anura > Rhinodermatidae > Rhinoderma > Rhinoderma darwinii. Next base: position 130,359,157 of record NC_134687.1, on the reverse strand, counting down.
TTATATCTATAAGCATTGCCCGGTGCATTTTCTGCATATGCATGAATATATTAAGATATACTTACTGTATCCACATTAATCATTGTTTGTGTTTCCAAACAAAGACCTACGGTATATATATCAGTTTACTAGTATTATATGTATGTACTGCATGTGCCAGGAAATTAGACCATGTACATCGGTGGAGGTAACTTGTCCTGATGTACTTCACATATGCAGAGAAACATAAAAGCAGAGTGCTTAAGCTTTCACAATACTTGCACAACCAGCTGTTTTCTTCTTCAAAAGCTCTCTGATGTTAGTTTAATGCTGCTGGAAAAGAACTAAAGAGACAATCAAAACCTGTCCAGCAGTAAAAACATATGCATATTACTAGTAAAGGGCACTGCAAAACAAATGTATGAGAAAGTTCTAGTGATTAAGTGATTAATGGCCCAGCTGATTATACTGCTTTGCAAGGGCATACATAGAGGGGGGGGGGCATAATAAAGATGAAAATGGGACCCCATTATGGTACTGGTTAACACTACTTCAATCCCATTCACCTTAGACAGGAGGACTTGATGCATGTTTCCCCCGCATCTCCTTGCCATGATCCTTGAGTTAATAATCCACCATTATTTGCTAATATTCTAAGGCCCGTGGAGAGGGGATCTCTGGACAGGGTCTCATCACCCATCAAAATAAGAGATGAGCAAAGACTTGTTAGTCGTATGTAAATTAGATAAAGGAGAATACGTGTAGGCGAAATGAGGGTTAGTATATAGAATAGAAGGAAGAAATATTGTAGAGATAAGAAAGAACAGTAGTTAACATATAAGGAAAGTCTTCTTATAAAAACGAAGGTACACAATAAAGGCACGGCTTGTCAATACTACACTCCCAAATGGGGACTTTTTGCTAAGAATTTACTTTGGCATTTTTTTAAAATATTTTTGTTTATTCCCTAGTTTAGTAATTAAGAGGTTGGCATTTCTCTTTAACGCCAAAATGTCATGATTTGTAATACTGTTTGTATTTTTTTTTGTGCTTTCTTTATTTTTGTTGTCGTTTTTTTTTCAGCTCTCAAACATGGTGGAAATTAAGATGTGCTCTCTTAATGTGCGGGGTATGAATGTACCGGAGAAGAGATGTCAAGTCCTCTATCATATCCATAAGGAACGTGTACATTTTCTTCTTTTACAAGAAACACATTTTAAGACTAACAATGTTCCACAATTTAAGAACAGATATTATACATCATGGCACCATAGCACTAACCCTGAAACTAAATCTAAAGGAGTCAATTTAGGAATCCACAAGTCATTGGCACATACTATTATGGCAACCGAATACGACACGGTAGGAAGCTTTGTCTTTCTGAAAATTGTAATACATTCTAAAATCTTCACAATTGCAAACATGTACCTCCCAAATCAGGAACCAATTAAAACATGTCAAAAATTTCTAGGTAAACTGGAGTAATTTGCAGAAGGATTAGTAGTGATAGGACTAGATTTTAATTTTGTGTTCGACTCCTCTTTAGATGCATCATCAGGTTTATCAACCACAATCTCAATTAAAGGCACTTTCTTCTACCATATATAATGCACAATTGGTTGATGTCTGGAGGATATTACACCCAGGTGTCAAGGATTTCACTCATTACTCCCCATTGCATGGATCATTTAGTAGTATAGACCAATTCTTGGTCAATTACCACCTTCTTACATGGCATTCATCTTCGAATATAGGTCCTATGATATAGTCAGACCACTCAAAATGTTTCGGACAATGGAAATGAAATGATAATTTATTAAAAGATGCATAATGTGTTTCTGCTCTCCAGAATACCATCAAGGAGTTTTTTACTATTCATAAGCATGATCCTACGACCCCACCGCCTTAAAATGTGTATGGCAACCTTAATTCAACATGGATCCAGATTGAAAAAAGAAAGGGGACTTGCGATAATTCGTTTGACAGAGCAGATCGGAGTTCTAGAAAAAAGACTATGTATTATGCTACATTGTACAACATACATGGCCATTTTAATAATATGCCCCTAGAATCATTGAGAGATAAAATGGGAGACTATATTAAGGAAACAGCACTCCCTGTCTTAAAACCTGGAGATATAGAAGCACTTGAGGAAGCATTTACAGAAAAAGAAATAGAAGATGTAATTAATTGTCTCCCTTTAGGGAAATGTTCAGGCCCAGATGGCTTTAATAATAAATTCTACAAATTATTCATGACAATATTGACACCTCAGCTGACAAATATATTTAATGCCGTTTCGGTGCATTGCCCTTTTTCACCTCAAATGCTAGAGGCTCACATAACAGTATTACCTAAGCCAGGGAAAGAACCTAATGAATGTCCTAATTTTCACACAATATCATTAATTAATACAGATATTAAAATATTTTCCAAAGTCTTGGCAACGCATATCTCACCATTGATTCCAGGGCTCATTAACAATGATCAAGTTGGTTTTGTAAAAGGGTGAGAGGCACGAGACAATACAAATAAAACATTATTGATTATATCGAACATACAAGAACAGAAACTTCCAGCATGTTTGATTTCGGTAGATGCCGAAAAGGGTTTTGATGGGGTCTACTGGTTGATCTTAAATATAACTTTACAGCAAATAAGAATAGGGCCAGGCATGCTAGAAAAAATCATGGCGTTATACCAGCATCCAACAGCAAGAATATGGACCAAGGGGCTTCTGTCTGATACATTTAATATCAGAAATGGCACACGACAAGGGTGTCCCTTGTCCCCATTACTTTATACATTGGTAATGGAACATTCGTCAGTAGCACTGCACAGTAATATGGATGTACAGGGTGTAACGATAGGTCAACTTCATTATAAAATGGCATTATATGCAGATGACTTGTTATTATATGTCACAAATCCAAAAATGTCTGTTCAATCTATACTGAAAGAGATGGATAGATTTGGTCAATTTAGCAACTTTAAGGTAAATCTATCCAAAACTGAAGCACTAAATATTTATTTTACATCTGACTTGATGCATTATGTGGCAACCACCTTCCCTTTTAAATGGAAAGAGCCATGCATTAAGTATTTGGGAGTTCAAATCCTAAACAATCTTGATGATTTATTTGCATTAAATGACATCCCCATCCTAAAGCGAACTTTTAGTGACCTAGACAACTATAATACGAAACATCTTTCATGGTTTGGGAGAATTAACACTATCAAGATGGATGTGCTGCCGAGACTGTTATATATATTTCAAACGGTGCCCATCAGAATCCCCTCAAATTTTTTGGATCGATTAACCAAGGCAAGATGTTAATTTATATTTGTATATGCCTACACAAGCAGGTGTCGTATTACCTGACATGAGAAAATACCTTCAAGCTGCGCTATTAATGCGATTAATAGATTAGTTTAAATCCTCAAATATAAAACAATGGGTAAGATTGGAACAGAACCTAATTCCCTGGGCCTTGACATCTACTCCATGGTTGTATAAAATGCATTTTCAAAATCGCCAAAAATTCACACTACTCACCAGAGACTTTCTTTATATGTGGGAACAAACCTTGATTTACACGACACTATGTAGTAAACCGGGCCCCTTAACACCGCTATTCAATAACCCAAATTTTCCGCCAGTAGTAGGGGTAGAATCCTTTTTTTATCTGGGATAAAACCGATCGTACGAGGCCAGGTGAAATAATTAATTATGTACATGCCTTACCTGCATTTATGGAGCTTAATGACTTTTTCCCATAGAGGAAGATATCATGGCTGAGGTACCTGCAGTTAAGATCTTTCATGGGATCCTTGGGAGAGGCTCAAAAGTTGAAAGAACAATGCACACCCTTTGAAACTATGATACTAGATGATGGCAGTCATTGTAAACCAGTGCCATATATATATATATATATATATATATATATATAAAATGGAAAAAAAGTTATAAGATCGTTACTAGGTGGTATCGTTGTCCTACTTCTCTACATAAGTTTTGCGATGTGGCAATGCGGTTGGATCCATGTTCTGGTGGGAATGTCCCATTATATACAGGCTTTGGGAGAGGATATATTTTTTGTTTAACAAGCTGACAAGTAATCATATTAATACCTCATCCCAGATAGGCTTATTATCAGTAATATCGGGATCTCTTTCATCAGTAAAGAAAGGGATATTGCATCACTTTCTAATAGCAGTAAGAATGATTATCCCTCACCACTGGAATTCGATAGTTGCTCCATCCCTAAAAGAATGGGTCACAATTATATGTATTTAGAGAACCTGGTGGCGAGAGATAATGACTGAACCGATTAGTTCACCCAGAGTTGGAGTGTTTGGACGCAAATTAGAGGGAGCATAGAGCTGGCCGAATGGACACAAACATTGCAAATTCCCCTCCCCTTTTTTTTATTTTTTTTTTATTTTTCTTTCTTTTCTTTTTCCCTGCTGATCAAGGAACCTGATTCGTTTATAATGATCTGATCTATGTATCATGTTAAATGATGTGTGTTTTATTACTGTTGTTGTTTATCTTGTTATAAAATAATAAAAATATTTCAGGCAAAAAAAAAGAGATGAGCATCGCTAGCCAATCCAAGGGCAAGGTAGACTATCTCAGATTACCGAAGCACAGTGTGCATCGGTTTGTCTGAGAAGCGCTGCGGCCATCTTGAATGAAAGAATCGGCAGTTTAGTGGCACAACAAGTGATAAAGGGGGTGCAGGTACCTTGCATTCCCCAGCAAATGCTACATTTTTATACTCATGAGCTTCTCCGCGGCAATCCCTTTGGATAACTGATGCAGCTGCAATATATGCAAACGGGATGCTCAGGGACCAGAACAGCACAAAAGTATGTCAATATATTTGATAAGAGAATGATTGTCGCAGCACTTACCGTTACTGCAAAAATACCTTTATTACAATGATCTTGGTCTATAGGATGTGAAAAAGAATGGCCTACGGCTGCTTTGTGTAATCCCACGCTTTTTCAAGCCCTTGACAAAGTGTGGAATCACGCGAAACGGCCTTAGTTAAATTTTTATGTAAAACCAGAGGGTTTAATTTCTCAGATACATATAGAATATTGAATTTGCTTATTTTAAGTAACTTTTCCTTCCTTTGACATATATAGACATTTCTTCCAGAATCAGCAAAGTTAGCCGGATGGCAACAGTTTGGCTCATTGTTTTGTGTGTTTATCTACAATTAAAGGGGTCAGAAATTATACCCTAGGGTAAGTGGTTTATGAACAACTTATACAGTGTTAGTCCCTGCATCATTAAGGCCATGTTCAGACGTGGCAGAATTCTTCCACTGCAAATGTTGGTGCAGATTCGGGGCAATGACGCAACGAATCTGCACCAACATTTGCACATTTGACAGGTAATTCAGACATTGCGGAGATCACAGCGGACTTGCCACAGATTTCAGTTTTTGCATTGTAAAGGCTGAAATTCGCAGTGAAATTCCGCTTCTTCTCTGCAACATAATGTGCATGCTGCGGAGGGAAAATTTTGCACCGCAGCCTAAATTCCGCACAGTTATTTTCCGCAACGTCTGAACTAAGTTTCCTTAAAATGTATAGAAACAAATGTAAAAAACAGCTGCTGCAGAATTCCACTGCGGACTGTCCACAGCAGAATTCAACAGCAATTCCGAGACGTCTAAATCTGCCTTAATACTTTGTGTCAGTATGGTGGCTGCATTACAAAATGTGAAATCAGGCCTGGTCACAATTGGACACACATGAAGTGGTTAAATCTTAGGAGTCCATGTAAGTAGTAGATTTAAGAATAGTATTCCCATATTTAATTCATTTACTGTAGAAGGCTGTTTCAGCTTGGCCTTCATATCTCCCTTGAGAGAAATGTAGATTTTGTGTCAGGCTAAAGGAATGGCAGTTGCTGGTCAGTGTGATGGAGAAGTATTATAGTTAGGTATTATGCTAGACTATTATAAAATGAATACATTAGTGCTGCTTTGTATGTCTTGATTTATACAACACCATGACATTTCATATAGAGCAGATATTGAAGCTTTATCATATTCTCATCCTATATTCAACTATATTTACTAAATAGCATTATGATTATATATGTAAAATGGTCTCAATGTCAAGTCAGCATCATGTCATTAAGTATATTGCAGGGAGCTAATAGTACATAATTAATAATTCATACAAATACAAAAATCCTGATCTGACTAAAGAATAAGTCATACAATATTTCTTATTGTTCTGCAGTAATTGTCAGGGATGTTACCATAAGTGCTCATAAATGCTATTGCTATATAAGAGACAGGACCGGATTGAGGTAGGTGGGGGACCTGGGCTAAAACTCTGGTGGGGGCCCTTCATAATTTACATTTTTATTAAAGGTAAAAGTAGCGCACAATTAGGTCATTATTGTCTGGGATTTTCACTCCAAGAACCCCAAAATAAATTCTGCCCCCTTCATCAGACAACTATATGCAGACTCAGACCACAAAATTTATTCAGACATCTGAATAAATTCAGACTATAAAATAAATTCAGACTACAGGCCAGACCCTAAAATTAATTAAAAAAATTGTAGAAGTTAAATATGGCACTCCGTTTAATCTAAATGGAGGTGCAGGAACTATCCTGATCAATACAATCCTGTATAATACAAATCACTGCACACTCTGTATTTGGATATGCTTGAATTTTATTTTGTCCATAGGAACATAGCTCTTAAAGAGCAAATCATATACACTCCTCGACATTGGAATTGCAACACCAAGAAGGAAAAGTATTGGAATTGTGGAAATCACAGGATCGTTAGACATGTTAATGATATGCAAATGTTAAAAAATTTGAAACAAAATATTCCAAACATCTTGATTTATTCAGTATCGAGTATGAGCGCCACGCGCAGAAATACACGCACTTACACGCCTTGGCATGCTATTAATGAGGTTATTAATGGTTGTCTGAGGAATGTTATGCCATGATGAATGCATTGGGCACGCAAATCATCGAGATTGGTTGCTGACAGCTCCCTTTGCAATTGCCGACCAATGATGTCCCAGATGTGCTCGATGGGAGAAAAGTCCAGAGACGCTGCAGGCCATGGTAGCACATTTAGGCCACGCAGGCTGCTCACATTAGCACGAGCCACATGCGGTCTGGCCTTGTCCTGTTGAAAAACAGCTTTGGGAACACTTTGGAGAAATGGCCCTACCACTGGTTCCACGACCAAATCAATGTAACGCCGAGCTGTTAGTGCACCTGAAATGAAGACTAGAGGGGTCCTGTCGCCATACATTATGCCACCCCACACCATAATGCTGTGAGTAGGACCGGTGTGATGTTCCCTTGTAAAGGCCTCTTCATGGCGTTGCCCATGTGGTCTCCAGACCAATCTCCAGGCTATCATTGCATCCAAGACAAAAGCTGAACTTATCGCTGAAGAAGATAGACCTCCATTCCAGCCTCCATAGATGTCTTGCTGTGCACATGATAGCCTTTAAGAGCTGTGGCATGTGGGCAATAGAACTCCTGTAGCTGGACGTCTGGCTCGTGGCCTAATGTCATGCAAATGTCTTCTCATGGTTTGTGTCAATACTGGTTGCTAGAAACTGTGGTCTCACACTAGTGACGTAATTCTGAAAAGGGTATATTTAATTTATAATATTAACGTGTAACTAAACATTTGACAAACTTCTGACGTCATAGTCATGTCAAGTTTTCATTGGTGTGGGTCCAAGCACTGAGACCCCCACCAATCGCTCAAACTAAGCGGCAGAAGCGCTTGTGTGAGTGCTTAGCCGCTTCGTGTCTGTTCGGCTTTTTCCAGAAATCAATGTATCGGAGTACGGGCTCAATAGAAAGTCTATGAGCCTGTACTCCGATACATCGGCTTTCTGGAAAAAGCCGAACAGAAACTAGACGGCTGAATGCTTCTGCAGCTTTGTTTGAGCGATTGGTGGGGGTCTCAGTGATCGGACCCCCACCAATCAAAACTTCTGATGTGTCACTATGACACGTCAGAAGTTTGTGAAACGTGTAGCTACCCTTTAAGTGAATGCAAGATAAGGAATACAACAATACTAATCAATAGATGTTAGGCTAATGTTAAAGTGAATCAATAATGAATGACATGAAAAGTAGTATGGGAAAGGTATCAATATGTTAAGTATTCTATAATATGGATCTCATTGTATGTAAAATAGGAGAATTTGTTTTTATTAACATTACAAATCTGCAACATATTCTTAACAGCAAATAAACCATTCTCATGGTTAATAGAGGTATATAAGCTTATGACATTGAAAGGCACTAACCAATAAACTTTTTCAATGATTTTTAAATCCTTACTCAGTGCCAGAAATAATGAGTTGTATAATAAAAAAGATCTGGTACTTTTAATTATACGCGTCAATCAGGGATGGCCTTAGGGGTGTGCGACCTGTGCCATTGCACAGGGCGCATCAATCCATCAGATGGAAGGGGGTGCTGCGCTGGCTCCCTTCCCCTGTTTGTGGCACCCTGGTCCGGTGACTCAGCAGAAGGCCAGGCCCGGTGACTCAGCGGTGCCTAGGGCTGCGCCAAATGTGTAATAGAATTTTTATATAACAATGTTTTTTTTACAACCCCTCCCTTGCTCCCCGCCGGACTAACAAGTAAAATGGGGCGGGGGAAGGGGGTTCATGTACGGGCTGCACATCAGAGAGGAGAAATGTTCCTGTCTCAGTGTAAAGTGAGCGCTGATTCGTGGAGCAGCAGGGGCCTCTGTCTGCTCCACCAGTCCACACAGCCTGTCCTGCACAGCCACACAGACTCAGCTCCTCCCGCAACTCCTCCCTGCTCTGCTGCTGCCACAGTGAAGACTCCTTCACAGATCTCAGGACTCTGGTAAAAGCAGCAGCTTTAGGTTAATCTTTGTTCATTTATGTGTTCTGTGAGGGAGGAGGAAAGATTGAGCTATAAATGATATGTGTAACAGGATGGGGGTTTTTGAATATCAATTTTGTGGGGGAGAGGAAACTAGGTTATAAGTGCTTTGTGTGTGGGGATTCTTTATAGATCGATTTTGTATGAGAGGGGACAATGCTCTAAATGCTATAGGAGTGTGGGAGGAATCTTTATAAATCTATTTTGTGGGGAGGGGGACTTCTGTATAGTTTATTTTGTGGTGTAGGAGGTTATTATGAATCATATGGGGGAGGGGAGCTTAGCAGCAAATGTTATGTATGGGGAGAAAGGATTCTTTAGAGATAATTTTTGTGGGGGAGAGCAACTTGATTATAAGCGTAGGAACAGACAGGGCGGATACGATGCGTAAAACTACACAGAGTATCCGTCCTGGAAACCGCAGGGAATTCTACCTGTAAAACTGCACCAAATTTTGGTGCAGTTTTTCGGGCGGCATATCCGCTGTGGAAAGACTGTAGAAATAAAGAAACAAAAGCTAATACTCCCAGCCATAGTCATGGCGACGCATCCCTCTCTTCTGAGCGTAGCCCGGCCTCCTGGGATGACGCTGTAGTCCATGTGACTGCTGCATCCTTTGATTCGCTGTAGCAGTCACATGGGATGAATCGTTATCCCAGGAGGCCGGGCTACGCTCAGAACAGAATACGCATCGCTATGACTACGGCCGGGAGTATTACCTTTTTTTTCCTCATTAGGGATTTCTGCGGCAGAATCGCAGCATTTCTGCCGCAACACATGACTTTGTTGCGGATTTTACCTCCCATTGAATTTAATGGTGAAATCTTGCAATACAAGAGCAGCGATTGTGCAGCATAAATTGACATGCTGCAGATTAAAAAAACATAGGTCAATTTATGTACAATTTCTGTGTGGAGATGAGATTTATTTTATCTCATCCACTCTGCTGCTACTGTATTATGCTGCAGATTTTCTGCAATTAAATCCGTTGCGGAGAATCCGCAGTGTTTATGCTGTGTGCATTCCTACCCTTAGAGTATATTCACGTGTAGCAGCCATATTGCAGATTTTACTGCATTTGATTTTGTGAAAATTGCACCAAAATACGAATGCAACGTGTGAATATATCCTAAATAGAATGTGTGTTGCAGCAGGGCTTAGTTATAGCGTGCTTGTGTGTGGGGGGGGGGGGGTAGACTTGGCTATAAGGCTAGAATTTTGGTATTAGGACGACATTTGCATCAATTTCAATGTTTCCCTATCAGACATTTTTAAATGTTTGCGAGGTTGCACACAACTTTTTTTTCCCATAGTGTTTTCTAGTCATCCTATGGCGGTATTATTCCGTGTATGGCTGTGTTATCTAGTCACAGTATGGTGATATTATTCGGTCACTGTATGGTGGTATTATTCAGTCATTGTATGGTGGTATTCAGTCAGTGTATGGCGGTATTATTCAGTCACGGTATGACGGTATTATTCAGTCACAGTATAGTGGTATTATTCAGTCAGTGTATGGTGGTATTATGCAGTCAGTGTATGGTGGTATTATTCAGTCAGTGTATGGTGGTATTATTCAGTCAGTGTATGGTAGTATTATGCAGTCAGTGTATGGTGGTATTATTCAGTCACTGTATGGTGGTATTATTCAGTCACTGTATGGTGGTATTATTCAGTCACTGTATGGTGGTATTATTCAGTCAGTGTATGGTGGTATTATTCAGTCACTGTATGGTGGTATTATTCAGTCACTGTATGGTGGTATTATTCAGTCAGTGTATGGTGGTATTATTCAGTCACTGTATGGTGGTATTATTCAGTCAGTGTATGGTGGTATTATTCAGTCACTGTATGGTGGTATTATTCAGTCAGTGTATGGTGGGAATTATGCAATCAGTGTATGGTGGTATTATTCAGTCACTGCATGGTGATATTATTCGGTCACTGTATGGTGGTATTATTTAGTCACTGCATGGAGGTATTATTCAGTCAGTGTATGGTGGTATTATTCAGTCACTGTATGGTGGTATTATTCAGTCAGTGTATGGTGGTATTATTCAGTCACTGTATGGTGGTATTATTCAGTCACTGTATGGTGGTATTATTCAGTCACTGTATGGTGGTATTATTCAGTCATTGTATGGAGGTATTATTCAGTCAGTGTATGGTGGCATTGTATTACTATAATTTGGGGATTTGGCTAATCAATGTATGCAGATTCCATATTCTGGTACGGCGTAGTATGCCCTGTATTTCCCAATAGAACACATGAGCTTTGGGGAGTACAGTCCACACCACCTGACACCAGGACCAGACTGTGCACTAGGCATTAATGCCAAGTGTAAATCTCACTATGAGCGGCATTCACATTTATCAATCGTGTTACTGATAACAATTATTTTTACATCACAATTGCAGAGCTAAGATAAACAAAAGTTTTATCGTTGATCTTCTCCTTTGTTAACACTGACCAAATATCATTATAATTGGTCAGAAACTAGCAAATCATGATGATAATTGGCTAAAGTAAATAGGCCCTTAATGGGGGCGTATTCAGGTTTAGTGCCTAGGGCAGCGTGAGCTGTAAATATGGCCCTGCTAAGGACGCAGATACTATTGAACACTATAGCAGAGCAAGGAGGTATCTCCCTGCTCTGCTATCTACTAGGCCAGTGGTTCCCAAGCGGCGTGCCCTGACACTCCTCTGAACCACTGCCACAGCCATGCTTTCTCTCCTCCTCCTCCTCACAGCACGAAGTGGAGGGGCACTGGGTGGCACTGTGTACAAGAGGGAGGTGGGGGCTGTATGGAACTCTACAAGGGGGAGGTGGGGGCTATATGGCACTGTCTTCAAGGAGGATGTGGGGATTATGGTACTGTCTACAGGGAGGCTGTATGGCACAATCTACAGGGGTACTATCTAAAAGGGGGGCTGTGGGGGCATTATACCATGTGGAGTCCACAAAGCGGACATTATACTGTGTAGGGGCACTACAGGGGGCAATATAATGTGTGACACTTAGGGGGTATAATACTGTGTGGGCACAATTAGAGGACAAAATACTGTGTCCTGGAAGGGGCTATAATATCTTATATTATTTAATATTATTATTATACTGTGTGTGGGGCACTAAAGGGGCATTATACTTTATTGGGGCACTATATAGGGCATTATACTGTGGGGGGCATTATACTTTTTTATGGGGCATTTTTTAATGATGGCGTGGAGCGCCGAAAGATAATTTCGCAAGGGGCACCATCTAACCTAAGGCCAGCCCTGACATCAATACTTTCTTCATGAGTTCTTGGACAAAAAGGATCAAATGGAATCTGATGAGAATCACAGTCTTTTGTGAATTTAAGGTAGGACATAGATCACCGGGGTGATTGGAAACTTTATTTGTAGATAGTTTATAGACTTGAGTATCAATGACCCCCTCATCTAAATATTTCTGTAAAACTAATGAGATCTTACGTTTGATCTTGTATAATGAATAACTAGAGCATATTTTATAGACTTCTTTATCGCTAAGTTGTGAAAGTATTTTGTCAACTTAATCGCGATGATCCATTATGATGATCGAATCCCCCTTGTGGCTAGGTTTTATTGTTATATACTTATCATTCATTAAGTAAGCTAGTGCTTGTTTCTCGAAGCTTATTAAATTTAGAGAATAATGTAAGTCAAGCCTAGTGATTTTCTGGAATTCCTGAATTTTGGCGAGGCTTAAACTTTTGAACCAAATGTTGACCATTATTGATTTCTTACCTGAGATCCTGCACGTTTTCTACCAGCAATAACATCACTATTATCCCTTTCGCTGACTAACTTATCAGTATAAGTAATAAGCTCCAGGCTATCAGGTGTATATTAGATCTTGCTTATATTTCCAATAGTAGAATCTCCGCTGTTGGTCATCTCGCCGTGATAATTCTTCAAATCCAGTACCTTTTACTTTTCATTTTTTTCTTGTGAATCACAGCTTCTGATATTGTCTGTACATGCTCCCTCTGAATTGTAAAGTGCTGTGCAATATGTTGGCGCTATACAAATAAAGATTATTATTATGTGACATACAGTTTATACTACTATTAGAAAGATGTCTGTACCATAACGTACTATATACTGTTTATTAATACATTTTGACAATATTAGATCCACCTGGATTGATTTTACAATGTATTTGAATATTAAGATTCATGTATTCATTTTTATTTTCAATTCTGTGTTTATTGAAAGATTTAAGAACATAGAGTATATCCAGGGATCAAATAACATAGCCACGTATGTATGCAATCCAATATCTGAGAGTAGGCTCTACAAAGAAAACATTTAAGAAAAGAAAACAAAATGAAATTTTCTTATTGATCACGCAAGATCTGGTAAATGACTGGAAAACACAGACTAACAATGTATGCTTAGTCACTGTCAAGTAACAGAACATAATGATTGAATAGATACACTCTGAACAAATATAAGAACAATATACAAGGACAAATTACCAAAGAACGAAAACATAAAAAATATATTTGCTCATGGAGAAGATACGTAAGCAATAATTATAAATTACAGGAAAAAGTCTAAGCTAGAGAACGATCCGAGAAGAAGAAAGTCACATGAGGTCATATGGGGACAAGGGTCACCAGTAAAAAATAGGACTCAAATACTATCTCCCGCATGAGTGGGTAAAGATTCTATGGAGTGTCTATAACTCTTCCATGGGGTCTAGAGAGACACAAACTTTGAATGTGTTCTCTTTTCCCAACTCACTAATTCCTCCATCCTAAATAAATGATACATTTTGGCTAATAGCTGGTGCATAGTCGGAGGAGTTCTGGATATCCAGTTTAAAGGGATCAAAAGTTTGGCCGCTGTGAGAATGTGTGTAGTGAGTTTATTTCTGGAAGGATAAAAAGAGTTGGGGAGTCACACCAGAATTAGAGAAGCCGTTAAAGTTACATCCGTCTCAGTTATAAGTTCAAATTCGAGACTTCTGCCCAAAATTCTTTTATTAGTGGACACTCCCACCAAATATGTCAGAGTGAACCCGTAGATCCGCCACAGCACCAGCAAGATCGGTCAGGAGACAGACCCAATTTATATAGAAATTCAGGCGTTCTGTAGTTTCTAGTTAATATCTTAAATTTATTTTCTTGTATCCTGACACATATTGAGAAGCCTTGGGAAGTTTTAGGATATTTGCTATGTCAAAAAGAGACAAAGAGGCTTGCAGTTCAGATTCCCATGCTAGTATGAAGCTAGGTTTAGTGGGTGCAGAACTTAAAATGATATCTGACTAGATTTTGGAAAGAAGCTTTGTAGGCGTTGAGGGGAATTTAACCTCTTTAGAACACAGCCTGTTTTGGCCTCGTGGACACAGATGATTATTTCAAATCTGACATGTGTCACTTTATGTGGTAATAACTTTGGAATGCTTTAACCTATCCAAGCAATTCTGAGATTGTTTTCTTGTGACATATTGTACTTTATGTTAGTGAAAAAATTTAGTCGATAAATTAAATATTTATTTGTGAAAAACTTCAAATTTTAGAGAAAATTTGCAAAAATTAGCATTTTCTAAATTTAAATGTATCTACTTGTAAAACAGATAGTAATAACATACTAAATAGTTACTAGTTAACATTTCCCATATGTCTACCATATGTTTGCATCATTTTTTTCACGTCCTTTTATTTTTCTAGGACGTTACAAAGCTTAGAACTTTAGCAGCAATTTCTCATATTTTCAAGAAAATTTCAAAAGGCTATTATGTCAAGGACCAGTTCAGTTCTGAAGTGGCTTTGAGGGCCTTATATATTAGAAAGTCCCCATAAATCACCCTATTTTGAAAACTGCACCCCTCAAAGTATTCAAAGCAGCATTCAGAAAGTGTTTTAACCCTATAGGTGTTTCACAGGAATTAAAGCAAAGTAGAGGTGAAATTCACAAATTAAACTTTTTTTGCTGAAATTAATTTGTAATACATTTTTTTCTGTAACACAGAAGCTTTTACCCGAGAACTGCAACACAAAATTCATTGCCCAGATTCTGCAGTTTTTAGAAATATCCAACATGTGGCCCTAGTGTCCTAATGGACTGAAGCACAGACCTCAAAAGCAAAGAAGCACCTAGAGGATTTTGGGGCCTCCCTTTTTTAGGACATATTTTAGACTCCATGTCAGGGTTGAAGTGGTCTTGTGGTGCCTAAACAGTCTAAACCCCTCAAAAGTGACCCAAAATTGGAAACTACACCCCGCAAGGCGTTAGTATTTTGACCCCACAGTTTTTTTGCAGAATTTAGGGAATTAGTCTGTGAAGATGAAAATCACCTTTTTTATGCTAAAACATAGAATTTTTCATTTTTACAAGGAATAAAGGAGAAAAAGCACCCCAACATTTGTAAAGCAATTATGGCAATACCCCATATGTGGTCATAAACTGCTGTTTGGACCCACGGCAGAGCTCAGAAGGGAAGGAGCTCAATTTGGAATTTGGAGCGCAGATTTTGCTGGAATGGTTTTCGGTGCTATGTCGGGTTTGCAACGCCCTGGAGGGACCAAAATTGTGGAAACCCCCCCAAAAGTGACCCCATTAAACTACACCCCTCAAGGATTTTTTTATAGGGGTATGTGAAAGTGATTAAAATTAAATGTTTAAATGACTCCATCTTGCATAAACGACATCTTGTATGGTGGCGGCCATTTTGGATGTTGGAATCCATCTTGTCGCCTGAGGGAGCCATTTTTAAGATTAATAGGTTAGGATTGCTTTAAAAAGCTAAAATATATCTGTGAGCTTTGTCTGAAACAATTCTATGTTATGTGTTCCTGGGTTGAATGTTTTCATTATGTTTGTGTGATAAGGAGCTGATCGTCTTTGAGTCTGGAAGAATGACCATGTTTACCATAAGGGAGGTGTTAGCCTGTCTTCTAGCCTTGGGGAGGAGGTTTGTTTAATATAAGGGAGAGGGTAGTCTGACTCCTAGCATCTATGACAAGGTATATTATGGGAACTCATGGTTTTACATTTAAGAATCCTCCTAAGCCTATGATTGGTTCAGGACAAAACATATTGTCATTATATGCTATTGGCTAAGTGAAATCCAAATTCATATTATATTGTAAACATTGTGAATGATTGGCTGCAATCAAGCTGCTCCTACTTCTACTAAAGACATTATTGTAATGGTTTGATGAATAAACGTCAGAGAAGGACTTTGAGCATACAGAGAATGGTCTCTTGTGTTATCTTTTCTCTCATCCATATATATATATATATATATATATATATATATATATATATCACCTATGATTTGGAAACTGGATAAATCACTGGAGGGCGGGTATCGGTTGACATACCCATTACAAATTTCAGTCTAATATATTTTGGCCCATGATTCCGTTAACAGGGTATTGTGAGCATTTTGACCCCACAGGGTTTTTTGTAGAACTTAGTGGAATCAGGCCGTGAAAACTAATATCAACATTTTTGTCCACTAAAAAGTTGATTTTTTTAATTTTCACAAGGGCTAAAAGAGAAAAAGCACCCCAAAATTTGAAAAGCAATTTCTCCTGAGTACGGCAATACCCCATATGTGGTCATAAATGTTTTTTTATTATAAATTAATGAACCCTTTCAGGACTGATCCTTTTTTGCTTTTTCATTTTCTTATTTCACTCCCCGCCTTCCAAGAGCCATAACTTTTTAATTTTTTCGTTGAGAGGTGTGAGGGCTTTTTTTTGTGGGAGGAGTTGCAGTTTCTATTGACACCATTTAAAGTACCATATAATGTACTGGGAAACTGAACAAAAATTATATTTTTGGGTTGAAATTGAAAAAAACTGTGATTCCTCCATTGTTTTTGGGGTTTTGTTTTTAAGTCTTTCACCGTGCAGTAAAAACGACAACTTAGTTTTATTCTTCGTCTCAATACAATTACGGTGACACCAAATTTAAATAGGTTTTTTATATTTTACTACTTTTACAAAGAAAAGAGTATTTGTTAAAAAAAAAATTTTTTGTATCATCACATTCTGAGAGGCATAACTTTTTTATTCTTTGGTCGATTGAGTGGTCTGGGGGCTTATTCTACGAGCTGTAGCTTTTATTGGTACCATTTTATGGTACATACAACTTCTTGATCAGTATTTATTAAAAAATTTTTAGAGCTAAGTTGACCAAAAAACAGCGATTTTGGCGTTTTCAATTCTTTATTTCTTACAGGGTAAACAATGCGCAATAAATTACGTTTTACTTTATTCTGCCAGTCGGTAAGATTACAGCAATACCATATGTTTTAGTTATTTTTTTATGTTTTGCAGCATTTGCACAATAAAATCACTTTTCTATCAAATAATTTATTTTCTGTGTCACCATATTCTGAGAGCCATTACTTTTATATTTTTTAGTTTAAAAAAATCTATGGGAGGTCTTGCCTTTTGCGGGACGGGTGTTAGTTTTTATTCGTACTATTTTGGGATACATGGGACTTTTTTATCACTTTTTATTCTATATCTTGGGAGGGGTAGTGACCAAAAAATAGCTATGCTGGCATCGCTTTTCAATTATTTTTTTGCAGTGTTCACCGCGCGCGAAAAAGAACATTATAGTTTTATTGTTCGGGTCGTTACGCAGTAATCCTAAATATGTGTACTTTTTTTTAACGTTTTAATTTTTCCCCTATAATAAAAGACTTATAGGAAAAAAACAGCTTTCATTTTTACACTTTAATAAAACATTTTTATTAACTATTTTTTACTTTTTACAGTTTATTTTTTTTACCTGCAGCACTGATCGCTGCTAGAATACATTACACTACCTAGGTAGTGTAATGTATTCCAACTGTCAGTGTGACATCACAGTCACTCTGACAGTAAGTCTATGAGGACCATCCAGAAGCTGGTCTTCATAGGCTTCCATACATGGCAGAACAGGAGGCCGTTGTCTGGCCTTCGTTTGCCATTTCAACCACCACGATTGCATAGGGGCTGCCGATGTGCTACAAACCCCCTAAATGCGCAATCGATCACAGAATTTAAGGGGTTAATTGCCAAAATC